>NW_008665197.1:161760-164739 GCF_000695815.1 Acanthisitta chloris | reverse complement strand
TGGATGTGGCACTTCATGCCATGGTCTGGTAATGCCTGTAGTGTTGGACTCAGTGATCTTTGAGGTCTTTTCCAAAGCAGTTGATTCTATGATTCTTTGCTCATTCACTGTGTTGATACAAGTAGTCCCACCAAATTAACCCCCTGGATAGAAGGCCTTGTAGTAAAGCAGCATAACCTTCATTGATAGACAGGATTCTCAAGAAGGTGAGTGGATTATAAGGAAGTTATTCTATAATTGCTGTAATCATAAATCAGAAATGTGCTTTACCAATTACGCTTGCATTTTGTAACCAGCCTTGTTACTAGGCCTTTTTCCAAACCCAGAGGTCAAGCTATATGGTTTTCTCTCTGGCAATTTAAAGAAATTTCATAACTGTAATTGTTTTCTTTAATAAATGTGTTTCAATGTATTATTTAAGGTTCTGGAAGCATCTAACAAGATGCCTTGAAAAACAGTGCTGAAATAGCTATTATGGCGGTAAATACTTATGGGTCAAAGGTGACTGAGTCCAAATTAGTTCAATGTAATAAAACTTAGCATCTGAAAATAATCTTATCTTGTTTCCAAGGTATCTACAAATGTATCAGATTTTAAGAGATGGTTATTACAGTAATGTACATTTCTCTGTGCATAAATATGCTAGAAATTGATTTTAACTTAATTTTTAATTTTTAATTTAATTTTCATTTTAAAAGTTTCAATGATTTTTAGATTTTCCTTCTCTGTTGATCTGATCTTCAGCAAAAACTGAGCTAGGTCTAAAGGTAATAGGCACTTAAATTTGGACAGTAAATGTATCTGCTGTGTTGATGGAATTTCTGTGCTTGTTCTCAATTATTTAATCAAAATGTACTGTAAGCAGAATAATGTATCTGGGGATAGGATTATCTAACATAAAGTAAAAAACTTACAGGATTTGCAGACTTTGTAAATTGAATTGTGTGATTCATGACTATTCTAAAGATCTGAATGTCTTTCAAATGATGCAGCCACTTTATGCTTTCTAATCCTTCTTATTAAATAAATAGGAAAAATATGCTGATGTAACTGTTTCTAATAATATTTTCACATAAACATCTTTCATATACATGCACCAATCTCTTTATTTCTTAATTTTGTATTGCAGACTTTTTAATAGATTTGGGGTTTGCTTGGTTCATTCTTTTTTCACTCAATCAAAAAATTCTGAGAGTATTTAAAAAAGCTCTCCTTCTGCATGGTACTAGACCTTGATGACTTGCTGACAATCCTCATCTATTCACACTAAAAGGTTTTCAGACATAGAAATAAATTGGATTGAGTGTTTATTTGATAAGGATGCTCTTATAGGAAACAGAAGGCAGCACTGAAGTTAAACCATGTGATTTTATTAATTGAAATGTTATGTATTTATAGTTGAAGAATGCATTTACATTTCCTAGCTTTTGTTCTAATATATGAAAAATGAACATTAACCAAGAAAATGCACACAAAGGGGGTTGAAGTATTTAATTGGAAGCATGTACTCATGGACATTTTTCAAATATAAGGAGACAGGGAGTTGTATGGTTGTGTGAGCGAAAGAGTGGCCTTTGCCTTCAGTCAGCTTAGAGCTTTCAGAACTATGAGACCAGCAGCCATGCCTTAAAAGTGTTCAAGCCACACAACTATGTAACTCAGATCAGCTCAGGACTGAGCTACATTAACAAGGATATTTTGCTGTGTTTTCTTTCACCTATCTTCAGAATGTCCTTCTAGCAGAGTAAAGCACTGTCAGGATAATCTGAGGTGAAGAAGAACAGAAGTAGAATGTTTACATTCTGACTCTGAGAAAAGTAAATTGTTAGCAGCTGTAGGGAATAAAGTATTTTGTTTCTGAACAGCATATATTTTCTCTTATACAAATATACAGTGGGAGTAGGGGGAGGAAAAGACTGAAAGAAAAGACTGTCTATTACAAGGAAAGGGAGAAATGGTCATACATGTGTGCACATGCTACATAAGATCAGGGTCACACTATAACAAGTAGGAACTTCTTTCATTCTTATTTCTTTCATTCCAAGTTTTCCCACCCCAAATCCTCACAGGCCAGGGTCAGGTTCTATAAACTCAGGATCAGATTCTTTCTAAGTTTTTCATCAAACTCTACACAACAGCATCAGAGACAGGGTTTTATGTAGGAATTATAAGGACAAACAGACACTGAATGAACATATGACAATAATTGATTTATTACAATTTTTTGAGAACAGTATTTTTTGTGCCTGACAAAATGCTATGATTAATGTTTGGGGTTCTTGTAGCATGTTTCTGAGTACAAATGCAAAGCTCACCCAAGAACAAACTTCAGACTGCTTTATTGTATTGACTAAATAAAGCAGAGTATGATTGCTAAAACTCCAGAAATAAATGAAACAATATAAACAATATAAACCCAATTATTGAACAGAAGGATTAACCTTCACCAAATCCAAAGCAAATAGTATTCCCTTTTAAAGAAATAAATGTATTACCTTTTACATAAGTGCCTGCAGCATATTTCAGGTCTGAGTATTTGTGTATGGTATGATTCAATATACTTCAGTATGCTACCTCAGTTATGGACATGCAGGTTTTATTTTTCTTCTTTTTGACCTTGCAATGAGATACTTACAAGAAGAAAATAATTTTTCTGTTTACCCAGTTTTTGTGAGAAATAGACCCATTTAAGAAGGCAACTTGCTGTGACTGTGATGCATCATCAACTTACTATAACCTTAGGCATGCTTCTTCTGTCCTTAAACTCACCTTCCTTAAACTGATAGAATGGGGATAGAATAAGAGGTGTTTAGGAGACTAGAGCTGCAGAAAAATAGCTGCAAAGATTTAGTGCTTTTCCTTTCTTTAAACATTTGCATAGATCTGAAAATCCCACTGCTTTTTGTTCTGCATCTTTGAACAGAAGATAAAAGTATGAATTGTTTTCCCTACCTTCTTATTCCAGTTTAAAAACACACA
>NW_008665197.1:156442-161716 GCF_000695815.1 Acanthisitta chloris | reverse complement strand
TCCTGAGGATCATCAGCCAAAGATTGGTTTTCCCTAAAACTTGGGATACTGTTTCATTAAAGCTTTAAAGCTAAATTAGATTTACATATAGACTCTTTAATAAAGAAAAGAAAGTGAATAGCTTTGCTGATAAAATACTTTTATTCTAGGAAAGCCCTTTGTTCTGTGTCAGAAGATAACAAACTCCTAGCTTTTTTAAAAAGTTATACAGTTTCACAGAAGTGTTTTCCTGTTTATTTATTAAAAAATTATTTTTAAAAATATGTTTTCCTCTTCTGTATTTCTATACAAATAACCTTAAGAGTAATAAAACCCCCACATTTAACTACAAGGAGGTAATTTTTAGAATTAACCTTAAAGCAAGAGACTAGACCTCCTATATGCCTCCTCTGTTACAGTGGAGGGAGAGGTACATGAGAGGCAGCAATTACGACCACTTCAGTTTCCATTCAAACCAAAACTGTTTGGAGGGCCTTCTGCCTGTACAGTTTTAGCTTTCATATTTTTATTTGCTTGTTGGTAATTAACTGATGGGCTTATGCATTTGCCCAACAGGTTTTATTTCCCTGGAAATGGTAATAAAAAAGACTCAAGTAGACCTTGAAACAAAAAGGTGTACATGTTATTTTTACCATAAAATTTCAAACACAGCAAAAGTTGAATCATGTATAGCTATGTAGATGTGTAAGGAAATGGATATTTAGTCTCAGTGACTTCCAGAAAAGAATTCATGGAACACTTTACATCCTTCTTATACTGGTAACTGTGGAAAGTTAGCAAGAGCTTTGGAGAGTAACTCTGTGCCTATGACTTCAACACAAAATGCTGATATTCTTGTACAATTTATTTAATCTAACTCGTGTAGGAATTCTGTTTATGTCTGAGGATGATCACCATTATGGTCCTTTATAGCAAAGGAAGGGAACTAAGGGTTGTCAGAGGATAATAACTTGCACTCAATTTCCCCAATTCCGATTCTTCTCCTAGGCACCAAACTAGACCTGAAAACTATTTGCATTCCTGTCTCACTTCCTAAAAGCAGAGCTTTCCAGCTTTTAGTCATAGTTCAACTGCATGTTTTCTTCTTGAAATAGTTGCCTGAACTACCATGATTATTTTCTAAGATAGAAACTAAAATTTTACTAAAGGTTCATCCGCTGCCATTGCAGTATGTAACTCACATTAATCCTCTCCCAAGGTCTCCTCAGCTTGCAGTTTGAAATAAAACCCCCAAAGATGTCTAACAGTTAGCTCTGTATATAGCTGAGAACATACTGTACATATTTGTGTTTTATTCATCATTTCATGCAAAAACATAACTAAGTAAACATGGCATGTACTCAAATTTCACCTCCTGAGGAAAAAAAAAAACCAAATTTCACCTCCTGAGGAAAAAAAAAGGGTACCGTGAAGAGCTGTGCTTAGCTTGTCTATGAGGATCTCAGAGTCAAAGCCCTTCCTGGAGTCTAGTTAGACAGTACTACATCTCTCCCCTTGTCTACCAGGACAATCAGTTTGTCATAGAAATATATCAAGCTGGTTTCCCATATAAGCATGATTTCCCATTGGTAAAGCCATGCTGAATTATCCTGGTGGTTTTCTTGTTTTTCATGTGCCTAAAAATGGTTTCCTGAATTAGTTGCTCCATCACCTTCCCAGGGATCAAGGTGATCAGCTGTAATTCCTTAGGTGTCTTCCTTCTTGACCTTTTTGAAGACAGGGGTGATATTTGCCTTTCTTCAGTCCTTAGAAACTTCTCCCAGTTGACATGATCTGTGGGTTTATCCCATCAAGGCCCATGAATTTATGAATGTCCTGTTGGCTTAAGTGTTCCCTGACCTGGACTTGATTCTCTTCTACCAAAGGTATGTCCTCCTTATTCCAGGCCTTCCCCCTGGTCTCTAGGACCTGAGATTCCTGAAGGCCAGGCTGGTTAGTAAAGCCTGAGACAAAGGCAGCATTCAGTACCTCAGCCTTTGCCCTGTATAACCAGGTTCCCCATCTCACTGAGTAATGTACTCACATATTCCCCAGTCTTTCTTTTGTTGCCCATATGCTCACTGAAGTTCTTGTTGCCTTTGACATCCCTGGACAGAGGCTATTCATTTTGAGCGTCAGCTTTCCTAACTTCAGTCCTGGATGCTCTGACAATGTTGCTGTATTTCTCCCAGGTTACCCATTCTTGCATTCACCATCTGTATGTTTCCTTTTTGTCCTTGGGTTTGTCCAGGAGCTCCTTGTTCATCCACACAGGCTTCCTGATATTTTTACCTGACACCTTATTCATTTGGAATGAACTGTCTTTTAATATTAACTAGCTTTTTTCAGTTTCCCCTTCATTCCAATGAATGTGGCTTTATCCCACACGAATCTTCCAATGTATGAAGGTATACTTTCAGAAGGATGCAATCTTTTCATTGTTAGATAAAGCAGTTTCTATTCTTATTCTATTTCCATGTATTACTCATTCATGTGTTGATAAATATTTGACCAAGGGAAAATCATCACAGAAATGTTATTCTAACTTCTGTGAAAGCAGAGGCTCTCTCTCTTCTTTCTGTGCCATGTTCTTCTGAGACATCGTCTTTGATTGAGTTCAAGTGCCACAGAGACTAGAATCCATTGGACTCAAGAGCATTGCTAAAACTGCATGTTAGACTATTGTAGCAGTCACCTGTGAAATAGAGTTGGGGAGCTGTCAGAGCAGAGCTGTTCATAAAAGACAGTCCTTATGTCAGTGAGATAAATCTAGAAGTCTGAAAAAATACTGAGAATTACCAAACACAAAATTATCCTACAAATGTGCTATCAAACAATTTTTCAAGCTCAGGTGAGAAACAGTGAAAGTACATTTAATCGGTGTAATTGATTACAAATTAAAGTTAAGGCTGCCAAAGTGGAGCAAGCAGCTGCAGTGAATGCATGAAAAGGAAATGAAATGACGCCTAGAGGTTACTGCATGCTTCATAAAAGTTATTTATAACACCCATTTTTCATTAAAGCAAAACAACAGCATAAAAAGATAGCCTGAACTAACCTTATAATAAATTTAGGTAAAATTGGCTGTGCAAAAAAAGCCCACCAGATTTATTGAGCACATTCACTGAATTTTTAAAGGGGGTGGGAATATGGGATTTTAATTATTGTGCTCTATGCTTTAAGAACATTAGCAAATACGCTACACATTTACAGTAGTTTAGTCATTTTGAAAGTTACAAGGCTGCAAATCATACTTGAATATTGGTAGCAACATAAGGTGAATACTGATAATAGCATAAGAGTTTATCTTTCAAAATTAGCTGGCAGAGGCAAGTAATTTAGTAACATTTGCCAATCTTGATTATTTAAATTTCAGTCACTTAAAATTTCCTCCTCCCCTAAAGAGACAGTATACCCAGCATCACAAATTCCAGTCAATATTCCTTCAAACTATCCAAAAACTGTTATCTAAACCACATTTCTGACCCCTAGAATTAGCATTAGTTACATATCATTCTTCAGGAATGGAAAAAGCAAAAAGGAAAAGGCAAGAAAAGTACTTCTGTTCTAGTTTAACCCGAGCCAGCCACCAAACCCCACACAGCCATTTGCTCACTCCCCCAGCAGCAGGACTGGGGGAAAGCATCAGAAAGGTAAAAGCTAGAAAAACTCATGGATTGAGATAAAAACAGTTTAATAGGGAAAGCCAAAGTTGCACACCCAAGCAAAGCAAAATAAGGAACTAATTCACTGCTTCCCACGGGCAGGAGCTGCTCACTCATCTTCAGGAGAGCAGGGCCCCATCATGCACAAAGTTTCCTTGGGAAGATGAACACCATCACTCCAGATGTCCCCCCTTCCTCCTTCTTCCTCCCACTTTATATACTGAGCATGATGTCATATGATATGGAATATCCCTTTGGACACTTTGGGTCACCTGTGTCTCCTTCCATGGACCCCCAACTTACTTGCCAGCATGTCAGTAAGGAAAGTGGTAAAGGCCTTGGCTCTTTGTGAGTTCTGCTCAGCAACAATGAACACATGTCTACATTATCAACCCTGTGTTCTGCACAAAACCCAAACATAGCCCCATACTAGCCGCTCTGATGAAAGTTAACTCTATTTCAGCTCAAACCAGCACAACTTCCTTTATTATAACAATTATATTCTTTTGATTTTGAACTAGCCATTTCCTGCAACAAATAAATTACAAGAACTTATCTGATCAAATACAGCACGAATCTTTAAATTATTGTTTTATACTGGTTTTGTTGTTGCTTGTTTCTGTGTACATTTCAGGTGAAAGACCAAATCTAATAGAGGAATTGTTCATGTAAAATTGTACACAATTCCTTATGTGACTTTTGAGAGACTGTCCTCTTGAGAAAAATGTGGGAGCCCAGGCTCTGTAACCAGTACCTAGAAAGAGTTAAGGTCTCACTAGAGGTAAAAATATACCAGGACATTGTGAGAAGGCTGACCCAAACTCAGCGGAGACTGTGTGAATTTAACTGAGAGCTTCAATAAAAATACTGAGAAGAAAGCCAGGTCTGAATTCTTGGCTCTTACTTACCATGGCCAAAGAGTCTGTGTGACCTTTATTTGATCAGGGCTGAGAAAGCACTATCCTTTCTTCCATGGGACACTTTTTCACTTTGCCCTTTCCAGGTCTGCCCACATCATAGGGTTGAGTTGATGGATCCTTGTGATCAGTGTGCTCTCTCAAGAAGTGACAAATCCAAGCGCAGTCTTTTCTGCTGCCTATAAAGAATTCTAGAATGGTTTGGGTTGGAAGGGACCTTAATGATAACATAGTTCCAACCCCAAGCTCAGATCTTGTTTTCTACTTGCCAGCAGAGCACCCAAATTCCCAACCTAAAGCACAGCGTGTGCAAAGAGTCTCTCAACCCCTTATGCTACAGCTTTGGCCATGAGCAGAAAGGAACTCAATGCACTGTGGGCCATGAAGAAAGCAGAAGGAAGGATTATCACACTATTACTTCCTGAGTGAGGAGACTCCCTTACCTAGAAAAGGAATTTTGAAGTGCATTTGGTTAAGAAATTTCAGTATTCCACACCAAATTATTCTGATACACAGAGAAGAAAAAGCACCTGGGCTATAGACACCATGGCTCAGTTAAGGAGCTATTTCTGCCGCACATCCAGCACATCCTGATGAAAGCAGGCAAGGAACTTGCTGTAGACTTTAGGTTGACAGACTTTACAGTACGACCACTGGTATGCTGGAGTGGAAACCTGCAACATCTCAGCACGGAGACTGTGTGTCAAGCAAGT
>NW_008665197.1:154327-156427 GCF_000695815.1 Acanthisitta chloris | reverse complement strand
TGCAAAGTTGTACACAGTCTTCTACTGTGAGGATAGCAAGAGGAGTGGTCTCATCCTGTCCAGCAATATATTCTTTCCATAGTCTAAGAGAGCCTTTATTTTTTTTGTATACTTGTTTCTTGAGAGGAACTAAGATGCTTCCCTGCAACTCGGACAAGACTGATTTTCTGGAAGACCTTTATGTGTGATATTTCTTGATTGTTGCTTTATTATCACCTGGCCCAGCAATAACGTCTTGCTTCTTCTCATGGTAAAAAATCAAGTCAGAATTGTCCCTGATTATTTTTCATAGTAAAATATATTCCAGTAAATATGAACATATTCAGACAGGGAGGGATGCTATACTGAAACTTCTCACAAGATGCCAATTTAAACTAATGATAATTATTATTGCTTAATTGAGATAAGATTAGCATAAATTCCCCCCAGTAGTGATACAGTAGTAATACAGGTGCCAAAGGATTGCATGGTGCTCAATTAAGTGTTTAATCAAAACAAATTTCCTAGATTATGTTAATTAATAAAAAGTCAGTATATTCATAATAAAGTAATAACCAGAAAAGTACAGCATTTATGGTACAAAGTATTCCAAAGTACTGTATGAAGTACTTACAAATGAAGTATCATGTGTAAGGCAGAAGTTACCATCACAAATTATAGGAAAGAAACACAGGTCAAATCAAACCAACAATCTGTTAATATCTTCTGCAGTGATGACAGTGTAAAGATGGAATACACAAGTGGGAGTTTTTGTCAGATACCAGTATCTCTCCACACAGTATGGGCTCTACAAAGAAACAAGTTTGAGAACATGCTATAGAATGGTTTGGGTTGGAAGGGACCTTTAAGCACCATTTAGTTCAACCCCTCTGCAATAAGCAGGGACGCCTTCCACTAAGATTTCTCAGAGTCCCATCCAATCTGGCCATGAACATTTCCAGGAATGGGGCATCTACAACCTTTGTGGACAACATGTTCCAGTTGAACAAATAAAAAATTTCTTCCTAGTTTGAATCTACTCTTTTAGTTTCAAACCACTACCTCTTTTGTCCTATCACTGCATACCATCTTTATTGTAAGACAACTTTAAGTATTTAAAGTCATTTTAATGTCTCCCTGGAGCCTTCTCTTCAGGTTGCACAAATTCCACTCTTTCAGCCTGTTGTGATAGGAGAGGAATGGACAGATTTCAGAGCCTCACTGTGCACCCGAAAGAGATCAGAAGGAAGAGAAGGTTATAAGGTAAGTGTTCATGTAGATATCTCTGCTTTTAAAATTTGTCTTATACAAAATTACCCCAAATCAGCTGTACCCAAACTTAGGGGAATGAAGCCAAATCTAGCCCTACAATGTCTCTTTTCCTTGGGCACAGACCCAGACTGGAGCTCCTTAGCAGAACACTTCTGCTTCTTCAGAAAGACCTGTTTGGTTCCCTCCAGCCATCAGAAATGGAGATGTAGAAGGAAGGACAGAGAAAAAGGCAGAAATCAGTACATTCAGGAAAATGTGGCTTGCTGTGTCTGCTACTTCAGGCATGTCCAGCCCGACCTTACAGGGTTTCAGTGTAAGAAAACCACAGTCAACGCAACACAACCACTTAGATTGCTCCACTATTCAGCTTTTCCATGCAGTAGTTGTATTTTTACCATGCCTATAGATAATGTAGTCAAGGCAGCTGGCAAAACTGGAGAAGTTGGAATGTGTTTTATTCCTCTTCTGCATCAGTTCAGCCTGGCCTGAATCTATCTTCAAAGGTAGTATGCACATTTCCTCTGTGTGGTAATTTTGTTAGCTTTCAGATAATGAGAATCACCATATATATTGCACCTTTCTCCTACAGAGTACAATTGTATGACAGGACATAATCAGTGATTTCTGTGATGAGTACGTTTGATGCTAAACAATTGGCCCATGTATCAAATAGTTTTAACAGTATGATGTAACAAGCATCTGCAAGATATTAAAAAAACTCATTTCAGCTGAAGCATTTGTCTTCATTTTCATCTCAGGCAACCATCAAGGTGCTGCAGGGATAAATTCATCCTGATCTACAGCCATTTATACTAGTTTCTTCATTGCAGTGACTTTGCTCCTTTGAAA
>NW_008665197.1:132120-154289 GCF_000695815.1 Acanthisitta chloris | reverse complement strand
TTCTAGACTTCTCTCTCCTTTCTCTATCTCTTTTTCGTTGAAGAGATCTCATTATCAAATTGATCTAAAAACACTTGTCATCAAATCTTTCATCTTCTCTAACATTCATCCTGACACAAGAATCAGCTTATTCTTCTGGATTTAAGGGGAGTGGGAGGAAAACTGGTTGGAAGAAAAGGGAAAAACAAAACTAAACAACCAAAAAAAAAAAATCAAAATTAGTGACTAATTAGTGGAATGTAATGAGAAAAATTCAGATTTCTGACAATTCGCCAAAAATTACACTACATCGAATGTTCTGTATGCATTGATTTTCAGGGTTCTGTTTTAGTTTTAGATTTAAACAGTGAACTCCACTGCAGCTAATACATAATAAATCAATGTCATCTATAATGATATATGTAGGCTGGCAAACAAGAATATAGCCAAGCAAGCTCTTTTACTCCTACCCTTTCTTGTAAAGGAATCTATGTAATTCTTTTACAGCTGGTAGTGTGGTGTATTTTTTATTTTCAGATTGCTAACTCTTCTATTTAAGCTGTGATTATTTTAACAAGAGTGACTGATGTAAGGAAATGTAAGCATTACTTTCTGAAAAAATCCTGTAAAATCCTTTTAGTGATGCAAGAATCAGCTCGTGTTAATGGTTTTATTAGTCATTTCTGTCAAATCAAATACCTTCTGCTGTGGAACAGCAATGCTCTTTAAAGTCTTAGAAATACTTAAATGCTTTCAGTTTTCGTTATTGCAGTGAATTTTCCCATAGATTTAACTCAATACTGTTCTAAATGCATTTTACTAAATTGCTATATGATGAAGTGATTGATTTGTATAATAATCTTAAAGCTTATTCTTCAGCCTTTTTCCAAGAACAGAAACACAAACCACAAAAATGACACAACACCAAACTCAACAACCATTTTCCCTGAGAAAAGCCAGACTTGGAACTATGGAGAGACTATGATCCTCTAGCAAGGGTTACATGTCACAGTAAAATTCTATTTAAAATCTCTTTAATGTAGACTGTTGTGCTGTGCTCATCATTATAGTTTCTGAGAAATGTGTTGTTAGGTGACAACTCCAATGTATTTGTTCTCTTATACTCTTCTTGTGCAGAAGAATTGTGTGCAGTGAAACACTTGTTTTAGAACTGTCCTGGTCCAATAAGACTCGGGAGTGTTCAATTGATTACCCCAAAGTGAATTAAGACACAAACAAGGTCAAAATACCGTTTGGAAGTGAGACTTTATTATTGGTCACACAAGGGGAAGAGAAGGGGCAACAGGAAAGTTAGAAACAGGTAAAGGGGATAGAAGTAAGCAAGATTTGGTATGCCAAAGCAGAGATAGTCACCACGATAGGTCCAGCAGCATACTCATGATCCATAGTTGTCTTTGCTCTGTTGGTGGGTGCACCTTCACTCTCGATGTTGGTCCTTTTTCATAGGGCTCTGCCAGGGCACTTGTTGGTCAGCTCCAGCTGGACAATGGCACCTGGTTATCTTGGTAGCTAGAGGATTTCCATGACTGGAGTGAGGCAATCGACCACACATAACAAGCTGTCAAAGCCAGGCAATGTTGAAACAAACATTTCTTAAAGGTGCCTTACAAGAGCTCTTAAATCTTGTGAATCATACCTCATTAGTTTCTTGTTATAGATAATGAAGCTAGAAAGGTGCTTAAATTAGGGAGTATGCACAAGTGGCCCTTCTCACCATCATAGAACAGGTTGAGTTGGAAGGGACCTTCAAGACCATCTAGTTCCAACAAACCTGCCATAGGCACGGACACCTTCCACTAGGCCAGCTTGCTCAAAGCTCCATCTAACCCAGTCTTGAACATCTCCAGGGATGTGGTGTCAAACATTTCTTCCAAAACCAAGGCATGAACTTGGGACCTTTTGATCTTGGGTCTAACACTCTCTCAACTGAGCTAGTTCATCCCTCAAAATGCTTCTCATCCTTTTGAGGTGGGTGCTGAGTGCACTCTCAGGACAGACAAGGAAAACTGCACTGTATTAGAAAATCACAGCTGCAAAGAGTCTTCTGAGCAAAGCATTTCTCACTGCTTCAGTTGCTTCTATCCACTGCTTTGAGCTCTTAGCAAGCCTCCTAATAAGGAAGGAGACTTGAATTTAATATGATACTAAGCAGAGAGAAGGTGGGGATGAGGATACTTGTCTGATATAAGGATTGATTGTTGCTAAGGAGGTATACTATAGTGTTTCCTAAATGCTAGGAGTTTTGTGGCACAATGTACTGCTGTAGTCAGGTTGAAAGCTGACAAAAGCATGAATAACTGAGACCAGGCAATCCCTAAGTATTATAGGACAAGTCCTCTAGATAGTCAGAGATGACAGGAACCATTACTCACAGATTCTGTGATATGAGTCGAGACTCCCGTTTCACTTCTGTTAGAAAAGTAGACTGTTTAGCTGAGAATGTGCACCTTCAACTAAACAATATTGTACCAGAAGTAAAAACTTTAGTTGTTTTCTTTGACCTACAAGTATTGCTCATATTTGAGTTATGAAAATGTTTTGTATCTTTGAACTACCACCTGCCTGCAGTATTATAAATAAATGCAGGTAAGAAGAAGGATGAGAAGAAATTATCTAGTACAGATATCTGAGAGTAGGTTTCCTGTTCCTTCTCCCTTTAGGGGAGATTTGAATGATTTTTGGCTATTCATTTGGATCTCTGTCATGTCTCTCACATGCAATAGAGGATCCAGAAGGATGAGAGTCTGCAATTGGCTCTGCCTATTTAGTGGATGTTACTTAGCAGTGTCATTAGTGTGGTCTCCATCCTCCAGTATGCTGCATCTAATGCATTTGCTTCTGTTAGACAAGACCAGGGTTTGTAATTATGTGGTCTTTTAGTTAATTTGGCATGGTCAATGTCAGCTTATGTACAATGTATCCCAAGCACATTTTTTAAATGTGGGCCAGACTGTTGCATGTTTCTGACAAGGGCCATGTTCCCAGTGATCCACTAGAATTTAAAGAGCAGTATGTAGTGGAATAAAAATCTGTGTCACCAGTTGCAGCTGATCACTAAACCTCAAAATAAACTTACCTTTTCTGGCTATATGTTTTTCATCTCTGCACATGACCAAAGTCCCACTATCAATCTCTCAATTCTCATCCTTTTTGTTTTCTGTAAAAAGAAGCACAAGGCTTTTGCAAGACAGTTTCTTGATATTACCTCCATTTGTACCCAATCAGCTGGATTTACAGAATACATTTGAACAAGCTAGGACTGTATACTTAAGCAACCTCCAATGAATTTCTAGTTTACATATTGTGACGATAAATTAAGAGCTTATCTTTTGTCCTCCAATATCCAGGATAAGGTTAGTTAAATGTTGAATTGTGCTATGATTACCTGAAAGCATTTTTTAAACTTGTTTACCTTTGAAGTGTTTACGGAATGAAAAAACTGTGGGGCACAGTGTTAAAAAACCTTATTAATATTTCACAGAATATTGCGTAACAGCCTCTCCAGCTGCAATCTACTCTAATTTACATTTGTTTCAGCACAAATTCTTGGACTATGGAGAGACCAGTATACCCAGTTACAAACAAATACCTGGACAAAAAAGCTGGGCATCAATCACTTCTGCCCAAGAAGCTGAGTATCACCCTCTGAAACTAATCACTGATTACTGAAAAAGTATCCACTACAGTAAGACCTGCCATGCAGGTACTGCAGTTTCACAAAATTGCAGGGTGGTTGAGCTTGGAGGGTACCTCTAGAGATCATCAAATCTAGCCTGCCTGCTCAAAGAAGGGTCATCTAGAGGAAATGGGAGTTGTCAAGCATTGGAACTGCCCAGGGAAGTGGAGGACTCATCATCCTTGGAAGCATTCAGGAAATGACTGCATGTGGCACTTTAGCTGACAAGGTTCATTCAAAGGATGGGCTCAATCTTGGAGTTCTTTTTCAACCTTAATGTTTCTAGGAGTCTATGAGTCCATTGCTCACAGCATTGTCCAGCTGGGCTTTGAGTATCTCCAAGGGTGGAAACTGCACGTCCTTCAGTATTCAGTCACCTCCAGGGTTAAAAAATTTTGTTTTGGTTTGTTTTATTTCTGTTTAAATGCAATTTTCTGTATTTCAATTTGTGCCAGTTGCATCTTATGCTTTCACTGGGCACTGTTAAGAAGAGCCTGGCTTGAATTCCTTTAGTGTCCTGCCTCAGCAGGCATTTATACACATTGATATAATCTTGGCTGAACAGTCCAATCTCTGACAGCATCTTCTCTTCTGACAGATGCTCCAAAATTTGGCTCTCCAATGGGGCCATACTCCAGTAAGTCCATGTCTCTCTTGTACTGGTGACCCCAGAGATGAACCCAGCACTCCCGTTTCATCTCACCAGCACTGAACAGAGAGGAAGGATCCTGCCTTTCGGTGTGCTATAACATTCCTTATAATACAGTCGGGAAGATGTTGGACTTGTTTGCCACAAGGTTGCATTGCTGTCTCTTGGTCAACTTTTTGTCCATCAAGGCCTGCAGCTCCTTTTCTGCCAAGACAAGAAAGGGAAGTTAAAGCTCTAATTTGTCAAGGTAGACAGTGATATTTTCAGAAGGTGCTTTCTTTCATATCTTTTAATTTTGAGTGGTAACATGTCATATAAAACACATAATTGCCTTCAATTACGTAGGCTACACTAAGTGCATTTCCTCTGGTTACTTCTAAAACTTCTAAACTTCACATCCAAACCATCTGAAAACCTACCCAATGGCAGACTTCTTCCCCTCCTGCTTTGCTAGGAAGAGTACTGGGGTTTTTTAATCTGTCTGCAAAATATATCTGCTTGTTCAGTTCTATGGAGTCCTACCACGACAGCGTAACATGACAGAGCCTCAATATTGATCTCTTCCCCCACTTTTAGTAAATAATCCTCCTTTCCCCTAGGAAACTGTGTTCACTTCCCTCTGACCTCAGCCAAGCACTAAGTTGTGAAGTAGTTGCAGTCCACCAGAGGCACTGTGAAGTCTTTACACTGATACAAGTGTGCTTTGCTGAACCTCCAAAGTACAATCCCATTTTAAGATAACACAGGTCTGATGGAGAACTCATTTCAGAGAGCTTGTCACCTCCTCAGAGGATAAGAAACTGCTGCCTACATATGTTCATAGCTGTAGCCTCAGGGCAAATAAGATACAAAAGAATCCAGAAATCCCTGGAAAATATATCACTCTGGATCATGCCCTGGAACCTGTAGAAGAGACCACACTGTACACCTGCAGAGCTACAAACTCTCATATGCAGTGTAGCTGCAGGCAAAATGGAGTCTGAAACTGCTTGGAGACAGTGTGCTATGCATTGTTGGCTAAAATTGATTTCGTCTCCTCAGCCCAAATATAAATTTCTAATTCCTCATGGGGATGCTTACAATGGATTAATTTCCTTGCAAACTCAAATCTTGTCTCAGGATGACTGCATGGAAAATAGCTTTGGGCAGAAAAGATTCTACTGCCACAGAAGGTACTCCAAATTTAGTAGAAATAACAAGACTCTAAGGTCATCTTAAGTATTGGCAGTAAACTGCAGGCTAGAAACAGCAGAAAAGAGGGGAAAAGGAAGGAAAAGCAAAGGTTAGAAAGTTCAGAAAAAAATTTAGCCATCTTTCTGAAGGCTGACTACCTGTAACTGCATAGTCCCATGCTTCATCTTTAACTCCTTAGGGCACAGTTAAGAAATGTGTGCTGAAATTTAGGCATAGCATTTAATATTTTTCTATTGTTTCTTGATTCAAGATTAAAAATTAACCTAGACTTTACTGAAGAATGGTAGAATGGTGGACATCCAGTTTAATTAGGTGTTCTCTGATCCAATCCTCTTTGACCGAGGGAAACTCTTTTTCCCCACCTTCATTTACCCTGGTGTCTTGGGTTAGACATCCCTGCAGGCTGATCTTATCCATGAAGACTGATGCAAAGAAGGTATTCAATAACTCTGCTTTCTCTGCATTCTCTGTTATCAGGGTCCCCTCTTCATTACCTAGTGGGCCCACATTATCCTTTGTTTTCCTTTTGGTATTTATGTATTTTAAAAAGCCCTTTTTGTTATCCTTCATATCCTTGGCCAGATTCATATCTAGGTTGGCCTAGGCCTTTCTCATCTCATGAGAAAGGTGCTCTGGCCACTCCTCTACATTTGCTCCAAGTGGCCTGACCATGCATACTTCCACCTCCTGTGCATTTCTTGCTAATGTTTCAATAATAACAGGAGTTCCTTGTTCATTCAGAGATTTCATGCTCCCTTAGTCAAATTTCTTTCTTGTTGGGATGCATCATTCTTGAACCTGGAGGAAGTAAGTCTTAAATAACAACCAGTTCTCTTGGACCCCTATTCCCTTCAGGGCCTGCTCCCAAGGGATTTGTCCAAGAAGGTCTGTTAACAGGTTACAGGTAGCTTTCTTGAAGTCCCTTACTCCTCTTGGAGAGGCAGAGGCAGAAGGTCACGAGTGCAGCACACACACCACACTCACAAGCACATGGGCATTCATAGATTCCCCAAGCACCAACAGGGCCTCTCTGCCTGCCCAGCACCCATGCCCTGACTGTGGCCCCCACGGGTCCCTGATTCACAGGTTTGTCCATTTGGGTACTCACTGCATATACTCAACACTCACACACTCATCCCATGGACACCCCACCCACACAGGTTCCCCCAAATACCAGTACAGACCCACTACCTGCCTGAAACTCCTGCCTGAACCTGGAGCTTGGAATTTTCCAAAAAATCCACATGCACAGACATATGTAGCAACCAGCCCTATTTTATGTATAAGCAGCCCCTTTTCCATCTCCTTCTGCCTGCCTCTCTTTTATTCCTCCCTGCTCCCCTTTCCTCTGCACATTGCCTCACCAGTTGGTATAGTTCCACTGAATCCTTTCAAATATTATGGAGACTCAGATTTGCATCATTTTCCATTACAAAGTCCTGGCTTGCCTGCAGTTTCTTCATAGCCCATCAATTAGTGTGACTAACCAGGTTTGTTTCTGGTTGTGGTCTTAGTGCTAATTGATCATGTTTTATGACTGTGTTTCTTTCCCTCCCTTACCTTATCTTCCCAGCTGAGAAAATAAATGTCCTCACACTTCACATATCCTTACTAATTAGTGCAAGTGACCAGGTTTGTTCTTATCAAGACCTCCCTTATCACATGTTGATCAGGTTTATCTCCATAGGATCTTGATTGTGGCTTATTTGATCAGACACTCTTAAAGGAACAGACATTCTCCTTCCACATACATTTACAGGCTTCTATCTGTAGTTGATGGATGAAGTAGGCACCTGTAGGAGATGATTCCTCTGTTCCTAAAGTAGAAGTCTCAGGGACTAATTGCTAGTCTTTGTGAGTGCATTATCTCTTTGTTACCTTGTGAAAGGATGGGGATGACCAGATCCCCAAATTTAGTTTAGCAAAAACTAAAAGGAATCTCTTCCCCAATAAAGAAAGATTAATTGGGAAATTGACCTACTGAAAGCAACAAATTATAAGCAAAGTGAATAAACTGAGAATAATTAAGAGTCTCCTACTTATTGGTGCAGAGGGTTTTTTAATATATTGTCATTGGATGTAATAACAAGTGAAAACAAGGTATTTGCAAAATACTGAAAGCCCCATTGTATTGAACCTTAGTAACTTGTTGTCATGTACTGGGAAAAAAGCTCAGTTTTCATATTTTTGTTAATTGTGTTATTGACTGAATGATTGTATTTGAGGATTTTATTAGTGTGTTGTCTGGTTTATTACATCAAAACTTTTTTGTCTTCATAAATGGGGGGTTTCATACGTGTACTTCTATTTCTATGCAGTATATTTATATGTACATTATGTGGTATATTAGCAAAACAGATAGACTTTTGGCCATAGACAAAAGGGGTGTTTTTTCAAAGGGCTAACATTGAGATGGAATATTTTGAGCCAGGAGCTGTAGCCTTCTAAATTTTCAATGAGGGCACCTGCCATCTGCTTAACTGTATGCAAATAGGGTCCAGAATTTTGAATGTTTGGCAAGGTACCAGTTTTTAAAGTTTGGGATCTCTGCTGAAAACAGCAGTGAACATCTGGGAATAAGAACTGTATTCATGTACATCCTCCAGTATGCATGGATGCAGATGAGAATAGGCAGGTCACCAGTCTTATAATATAGCTAAGTTACATCCAAATCAAAGCAAAAATATCAGTCAGGCTACCTTGCAAGACACCATGGAACAATTAGTATTCAGCTAGCCTTCTACCCAAGACATCAACTTTTCAGACAGCAAAGGTTAAACACAAAGACTTATCTCAGTCTTCCAGGCTCATGTATCCTCCATAAGCTGATTTACCTAGTGATAACTGTAATTAAATAACTGAAATTTCCATATCCCAGATGCTCTACATAATGTGCTTATATTATTGTTGAGCGTTTTCATTCTTAACTTCTCTGAACAACTCAATTTCCAGTGTTCAGGTCATCATATTCTGCCCATTTTGAACACTGTAAAATGAAGAATTATCCAAACTGGACATGTGACTGTTTCTGCAGAGGAATTGCTAAAATCATTACATGCATAGCTTCTACATTTGTAAAATCTAATTTAGGATACTGGAAAAGTTATAAGCCTAAATCTATAACTGACCTAAATTTCAATATTGTCCTACAGAGTGACAGCAATATGGAAAATGCTAACTGACAGTCAAATTTGTTAGGGAAAAAAAATCACTAAAAGTCAATTTAATCAATAAACAAATCTAGATCTTCAATGAGGAAATCACTGTAAAATTATATTTGTTCCACGCTTCAGAATTGTACAAGTGCTAATTACAGTCTATTATATATATATATGTATACACACATGCAGATATATGTGTGATTTACACAGAGTCATCAAATGCAAACCAGCATAGTCCCAAGAAAGTTTCTTACTTAATTTATTCTTCATTCATTGAGATCTATCTTTTCTGCAGAATTTTATTCCATACATCAATTTTTCTTCTATCCCTTCACTCAGGGCTAACAATTGTAGGAATCAAAACCCAAAGATGCTGTCTTCAGAAAATAATTTATTTATTAGGACAAAAAGATGTATGAGTGTTTATAACAAAGCTAACTGCATACACAAGCAAAAAGGCAATATTAAGTGTGTAGGTGGATCTGAAAGTAAATGAGCTGTTAGATTATTTACTGCTGTATAGGCTATGTATGTGCTTTCAAAACTTGAATGCCCTAGGAATGTTTTATCAAATAATCCCCAACTAAGTGAAAATAAATCCCCTGCTTAAAATTAAGCCATTATGTGTTAATGAAATCCAACAGGGGAGAAAAAAACCAACCCAGGAATAAACCTCTACTCCCTGCTCAGTTATGTGTGTCCTCAGTGGAATACTTCAAGAAATGTTATTCAGTATTTTCATGTCAGGTACTGCTTGATAAAAATGAATAACGTTCAAAAAACTGTCTTATTAATTAAATAACAGTTCATATTTAAAATAAACTTAGGTGGCAATGGAGATATATTTAATTCCAGTCTTCTTACATAGCTTTGAGCTTGTTGTTCATTGGACAGAAGAAGGTTGATGCTGCTTGGGGAAGATGCTAAAATTAAACTCTCAAAATCTGAAATGTGTGTAAATGGGTAATTTTAATAAGATTTTGATACATATTAGAGACATTTGTACTAATTAATAACATCCCTAATATGGCTGGTATTTGTGTCATCGTAATCAATTCAAAATATCCAGAAAATTTATTTCAAATCAATCAAATTAATTTTCATAAGCAGTTTGATCCTTATTACATAGGTATATATGATACACAATTTTAAGAATATGACTAATAAACAGTTTTATTGTAATATCTTAAATGTGAAATAAAAAAAGTACATCAAAAATTTCATGTCTGAACTGTTGCCTCTTAAGACAATCATCAGTGTGACTTCAAGAATATTAATAAATAGTAGAAATAATATCTCATGCAAGATCTATGTCTAGCTTTAAAACTATCTCACTAAAGAAGACAAATCCAACCAGTTTTTACATTCCCACCAAAGGAGGAAAAATGCCACCAAGCAACACAGCATACATATTTTCTTTTACCAGCAATACTCCAGGGGACTACCCAAAGCATGATTGAAAACTACATTCTCATTTCTCAGACTTTGAAAAGTTTGATTGAAGCATGAAAGCAAGAATAGACAAGTCACTCACCCACCTTCCTGCCAACTTCAGAACACAGCAATACAGTAGTAGAGAAATAAATCAGACATCCCAGTAGACAACGAGCTTCAAGAATTATTGACACACCTTAATTCATTCCAGAAAAACACTGGGAAAGGACACTTGGAATGTATCAACTTCACATGCATGTTTTTTATCACAAATATTCCTTCACATCAGCAGAGGTGAGAAAATAGGGACTTCTGGGATTAAAGGTTTTATTCATGCACTTCAGTAAAGCCTGTGTATAAACTCTCCATGAATTCTATTGGAAGTAGCACATCACTGCAGGATGAAGCTACACAATGAACTGGGCTAGTGTGCTAGGTATCCCTTGATTATGACTGCAGCTTAGATAATGCCATCTAGACAGGTAGTTATCTAAATTTGACTGTCTAAACCAGTTGGACTCACGTTACTGCCTAAACATAGGTTCCTAGTGCTATTATTCATCTCTGATGCACCAAACCATCTGAAATATTTTCATAGAGACAGCAAACAGGAGACAAGAACTACTGGAAACGCATGCTCTTCTGGAATGACAGATGGCAGCTGGGTGGGAATGCCTTACATCTAAGGGAGCACTGCACACCTACATTTATGGAATCCAATTCTTCTGTTTCTCTACATCAGTTGCAGTGTCCCAGCTCTGTGATGTTGCTCACTTCTCTGCCAGACCCCTGAAAACCCTGAAAAGGGTAGAGTAGCACCTTTTTTTTTAAAGGCTTTCTACTTCAGTTCTTCTTCTCAGAACTAATTTTGAGCAAACAAGTACAACACATACACCCCTTCTATAGCCCTGAGCTACATTTATCCATATGGAATTGTTCTTTCAGCTTCCTTTCCCAGTGCCAGCCCCATTGTTGCCAATAGTACTGGTCTGTGTAATGAAAAGTGCATACTCTGGCTTTCTGCTACCCATCTGGGAAGGCTAATTTATAGATTGTGCAACACACACCAAGCTACAAATATATTATCAGGCATATGTATTCAGGCTATTAATGTTCTCCAGTTTGTGTTAAGTTGAAGCACATTCAGTTGAAAACCTGCTGGGGTCCCAGGTGAAATCTCCATGAGGTTAAACTCCATGTGCATGACTCGCAGTAGTGGTGGGCAGGAGAAAAACCAAAAGGCACACTAGCACCCTGTCTGCTCCAAATGTTATGCCTTCTCTGGAAACAGAACCCTGCCAAAGGCAAATGACAAAAGGTCTATGAGAGTTAATCATAGTACCCATGATCTTCCCACAGTGATCTAGGTTTTGAATGTATTAAATAAGTCTAACTATGAAGACACAAAGGGTTTCAAATTAGTGACTCTCACTTGAGCATGCTGAGGATATTTTGATGAAAATGTCATCTTAATGCTTACCATTGGTAAAAAGGATAATAGAACAGAAAATAAAGAACAAAGCAGCGTTATGTCTGTGTAATAATCCAGGACACTCTTGTTTCGTGGATAAGAAGTTCATTCCTGATGCTACCTCATCTCTAGCAAGGTAGATTCACTTAGGAAAAGGTATCAAAGTGTGCAGTAAGGCAGGTCAAAGAAATTAAACAACTTCTGTACAAAGAAATGTTAGTGAGGTTCAAATACCTTGAAGATACACACTTTCATTGATGATACAGCAAAAGTGAACAAGAGGCTGTTATTTACTGATTTTCATGGTATGGAGATCAGGGGGCATGCTGCTGAAATTTCAGATGGAATCTTTAAAACCAACAATGCCATGCTTCTTACACGAATTATATGATATGATATAAAGTTAACTTGTAAAAGTTTTGCCACAAAATCTGTGGATACTGTAAGTTTAAGTGAGATTTTATAGTAATTAGAATATTTCTGAAGGAAGGAAATGGGCATGATATCCAGTTGAGGAATTCTCTGGCCAGCAGACTGCCAGAAGCTATAAAATTGCCTAATTCTTGTGCTCCTTCCTAAATATCAAACAGCCATTGTCAGATGCAGGATTTAAGGCTAGATGAACCCAACACAAACATTGTCATACACTTGTATATAGAGAGTCAATGTTGGTAAAAGGAAAAATTGGCAAAGAAGTGAATAATAAAAATACTATTTTATATATATTCATCTCATTATTTTTCTCAAAAGAAGGAAAATCAAAAGCCAACTTCAATAAGCACTCAGGTGTGTTCTTTAGGTACAAACAAATGAAATCTATAAGCCTTAGTGAGAAAATAATAGAAAGTATTACACATCTATGTGTGTGTGCACATACTTGACCATGCAAAACTGTATAAGTACAAAGGCTTTATGCAACTTTTATACCTTTTCTTTCAGTTTTCAGAAATAGCTTTTTGAGGAATATGGTTCAGATTATTTTAGCACCTTATTTCTGGAAAATCCCATTTGCTGCTCAGTTTTTCCTTCAATATTTTACCAAGGTACTGACTAAGCATGGCAATATGAAATGGGTTTGCTCCTTGATCAAAGGGCACATATTTCTTAGCATTGCTCACTTCATATAACTAAACAATAAAGATTTGTGCTATTGAAAGATGAGGTCTTTCATAGCAGAGCTTGAAGGTACGTTGCTAAAAATTTAACCATGAGTTTAGACAAGATTATCTGTTAATAAGCTTATCTTAATAGAAGAATATAAGGGTTTACTTTGCTCCCTATCTCCAGAAGTCTTGGAAGTAATGGTGAATGTATATTTTTCCATGTATTTTTAGCCCTTTTAAGAACCAAATTACTTTAGGGTTTTGGTTTTTTGAGGGGTTTGGTTTGGTTTGATTTGGGGTTTGTTGTTGTTGTTGCTGGTTTGTGTGTGTGTCTGTGCTTGAATTAATCAGCAAGTTCAAGCTATTATTCCATTGGCTGGATAAACCTCCACCAGGGAAAATAATATGAGGCAGTTTACATTTTGGATATAGGCAAACCTATTGTGGTTGCAATATACATAAACAAATAACCAACATCCAACTCCTGCTATCACACAGGTGTATGGAGATATTTTCCCTAAACAGTTGCTATCGACATAGCTAATGACTAGAAATTCAGTACTTTTAGAGAATACAAAACATTTGCTGAAAGCACACCTTAAAAAATCAGATAAACAAGTTTAAAAATAAATGAATATGTGATTTATTTAAAGATACTTGATTTGCAGGGAACTTCTTTTTTTTGTTTTTAAAAAAGCTTGAAATACTTGCAACATTTTGATACAATTAAAAAAGTAAGCACATTTCTTGCATTTAAAAAAAAATCTGAAATATTTCCTGAAATGCGACACAAATATATCTTGTTGATATATCTTAGGAAAATACTTTTTTTATGGTTTTACTTCCTGTTTGCTTCTTTATATCTCTTAAAGTGAGACTAAATTTAAAAACTAATTAAGATTTGAAGGACATATTTCTCTTTTGTTTTCACATGCCATAAGCTCATAAATGAAGCAAAACTCTGAAAGTTTGCCTCAAATTTCTGGCCTTTCTCCAATGCATTTGTGAAACTGAAAATCCTTAAGGAAGATACATTTTCGTTCTGCATACTTTTATAGTAATTGTAATAGATACATCGCTGAATACCCAATCACAGTCACTAAACAGGTGCTGCAGTGTTGACAGGACTCATACAGTTGGTTTCAAAGTCAATGTTTTTCCTATGTCTTAAACACATGAAATAGAATATGTCTATATTGTGGAACATGGGTACAACTATTTATGATGGAAAGACAGGAGTGCATACACATCACATTTAAACTTGTGTGTTTCAAAAGACATTCCTTCTGGCAATGTGCATACTGACTATCCCATGAAGTCCTTTGGACTCCTAGCACTGACTTCATCAGGAAGTCTATGAACATAAATATATACTTATACATAGACTGCATATATATTCATATATACACTGCATAGAAACTAAATATTTGATGCAGAGACACAAAAATAAAGTAGCAGTTGTTCTGAACTACCTAATGTTTGGCAACCCTTTCAGCCAAAAAGTACATCTCTATGGGCTGAAAAAAAAAAAAAATTATTACTGAAGAATGAAAAGAGGATTTCCAATATCCAGCTTGCCAATAGGAATAAAATATGCATTAGCATTCAAACTCTTCAGCGTGATTTATTTAATTAACTAATTGAAAATGCATAAGACAGACAAAGACAGATACTTGGTCCTATAGTGCACAGTTTGTAATTCTGTGCTCTCCCCCTGGCATCCCTTCCACGATACCTTATGCATAGTGCTATGGTTCTGCAAGATAATGCTCAGGGAATTACAAAATTTGTATTTTAAGTCTAGGCTTCTGTCATGAGTTAAAATTTGCTTCTGTAAATGTCCTGAATGAAAGCAAATAACTACAGTTAAATGCAATTTATTTATTAATAAATAGGTAATTATTAATAAATAGGCAATGTAATACCTAATTTGTTTTCAAAAAATCATATCTGTCTATTAAGATGAATGAATCACCCTGTAATTGGGATGAAACAACAACATTGAGAATACCAAAAAGGAGCTTAAGGCTTGTGTGTCATTTGCATTTGTGGTTTAAAGCTATTTTTTTATTTAAAATATATGTGGTATTTCTAAAGATATTCTAAGGTATTTCAAATTATAGAAAAGAGAACTATTGAGAAAATAAAAAACGTCAAACAACAAAACCATAGGTTCATATGAAAACAAAACCATGGGGAAAAAATAAAAGGCAAACATGAATAAAGTGTGAAGATCTGCAAAATCACAATATAAACTGTGCATACCATAGTGCTCCATCTGTGACCCATGTAGTTCTACTATCTCTTGAAAGTCAGACTCCTGCCTCAGACTGTAATATCTCGAGTGTTGGTTGTGCTTCATATAAATAATGCAGATGCTGTGGCTGTATGCAAAGAGCTGTATGCCCTAGGCTCCTCTTAAAGGAAATATAGTCATATGTGAAGCTTGTATCTTCAAATTGTAATGTCCAAAATAAGTTAAATTATTCAAACCAGAAGGAATGCAGGATAGTTAGCTTGCATCTTTCAAGATGAAATTCCTGTAGAGTGTTACAGAAATTTCTACTAATTGCTTAAATTTCTTTTACTATTACCATGATGAGTTAGTGTATATCTAAGGGTAAGTAATTTGAGAACGTTGAGACATGCATAAAAAGCTAGAATTGATACTTAATTTTTTAACTGTTAAAAACAAAGTGAAAGAAATGTGAAAAAATAATCTTTAAAACATGACCTATTTCTCCTCAGATCTTTCTGCTTGGTTTCATATATGGCTTGGCTTGTTCTGAACATTGCTGCGACTGAATTATAGCCCAATATAGAATCATGGAATCATAGAATGTCTTGAGTTAGAAGGGACCTTAAAGACCATCTAGTTCCACCCACCCCTGCCATGGGCAGGGACACCTTCCATTAGACCAGGTTGCTGGAGTCCCATCCAACATGGCCTTGAATACTTTCAGGGATAGGGCACCCACAACTTCTCTGGGCAGCCTGTTTCAGTGCCTCACCATCCTCACAGTAAAGAGTTTCTTCCATTTTATGGCTTGATCGTTGGAGTTTTTTCCTTAAATCAGCTGAAGACATGCACACTTACCCAGTCTGAAAAGCAGAAGAAGAGTGGCTAGTGGAAAATAGAGTTCTGGTTCTCTCTACTCCAAAACTGATTCTAAGGTAATAGCTGGGGGAAACAGCATCAGCATGGAAGAAAATCAGTTGCTGTTGACTCAGCATTAGTGACTGAGTTATTAATATGTCATGTTGCTGAGTCATGTTTCAGCAATGGAAAACTGTTTTAGGTGTGCATAAAAACATTCAGGAAAACAACAGAAGGAAAGGCAAGGTTTGGAAACACTTGATTCCAATGATTCAAGACTTTTGCAATGTTATATAAAGCTTATTGAGTGTGGATGTGTGAGCCCATGATTTTAGAAAGAGGAAGAAAAATTAAATTTTTCCATTTTTTAGAGAAAATTAAAATGCCTCCACAACAGCAAAAACTATACCTGCTGCAGTTATTTTTATTTTTTGAGAGAAAAATACAGTGTCAGAAAAATACGGATGGAACCCAAGATGAAGAAAAGGATTCTTTGTTTGGGGCATAGAAGCAAAGTTATAAATAATGCTTTACATTTTATCCTTTTCTCCTTGGCCTTTTCTTCCATCACATCTGGTGCACAAAAAAATTTTTTTTTCATTTTAAAGATTCTTTCCAAAGTCCAACTGTGCTTTTTTCTTCTGGTGTCTCCCTGTACGTTCAAAATCCTTTATCCAATATTTGCCCAAGAAGTGAATACCTTAGTAGCAGTTTGGAGGTTAATTCTTCAGAATGCCCAAGGTGAAAGTATCTTGCCAAATAAAAAGATAAATATACAGTATATACATATATACAGGCACAGAGTTTCTAAGCATATTATTAGTTTTGCTCAAAAAATAAATCAAAATAAATTACAAAGGAATTAAAGAAAAACACTTTTTTTACATACTTTCACAACATTAGGTCTTCTAGATTGGCTCAACACTTCCCTGGAACCCCTTTAGAACCTACTTATGCTCTGGCCTTCTCTTTATTATGCCCCTGGGACATAGAGCTTTCCTTCATCCTTAGCTGCTGAAGAAGGCTAAAACAGATCAAACAACTTGCTTGCTTTCTTTTTTATAACTTTCTAGTTGCTCTGCCTGGTGAATCCCTGATCAGCCTTACAAGCTGTTCTCTGATCCTTTCCAAATGATTTTATTGCCAAGGTGACAAAACAATTCTTCTCCATGGGAGTTAACTTATTGTCAGGGCAATTACATTTACGTGATACATTTTAAGCCAGTAATACTGTTAGCCCTGGATCAGAAACCCATATGAATTTTAGTTTAGGTTCAGGCTAAACTACTGGAGGAAAGCAATGATTGTCTTTATAGTAAAAATAAAGTTTGCAATTTGTCGGGCAGAAACAGAACACTTAGTCTCAAAAATGAAATCCGCATGCTGTGCAGATAATGTCCTCAAACGGTTACACTAACTGAGTAAAAACATACTATTAAGGTGAGAGTTTTAGTTTCGGTCATTGTTTCAGCACAAGGTCTTGGGCAAATACTATGTTGGAGAAGAAAATCAAAAGAAGATTATGACTACCGGGTGAGAACAGAGCAATACAAGAAATATGGGATTGATATTTTCTGTCGGAAATAGTTCCCATTTTGCTAAACACTGTGATAGTTTGTGCTAATGCAAGAATGATTCTGCAGCAACTACAGAATGAAGATACAGGGAAATGCTGATTATGTAAAGTACTGGTAATAAGCTCAGAGACATGATGTGAATATAATTATCATTAATGTTCACTATTCATTTTGGTCTAGTAATAGGAGATAATGAAAGAGCTCCCAGGGCTCGGAAGACCTTCCTCCCCCACTAAGAGAGAGCACAGGGAGCACTTTGGGAAAGAAGCCCAGGGAACTTAAGGGGCAGGAAAACATTTCCATAACATCTTTTTATAAGGAAACATGGGCTACATTATCAGCCATATTTCATCAGTTTCAGTCTAAAATGTCCTGGAGGGCACTCCTTGAACTTGGCCCATATTTCTTGTGCAAAAGTTATATTCCCTTAATTTTCCTCTAATTTTTTTTGCACTAAACCTTCTATTTTTCTTCTAGAAAAACATCTTCAATCAAAAACAAAAAAGACCCCAACAATAAACCATCAACAACAACAAAAAAAGCCCAGCAACTCCAGATTCACTTTTGTGAAACATACTTGGTTTTCAGTTCTACCCTTTTTGTGTTTTAACTCTATCTGGCAATTAAACCCCACATAGCCTTTTGCTCACTTGCCTATCCTGGGGATGGGTTAGACAATCTGAAGGGCAAAAGTGCAAAAGCTTGTAGGTTGAGATAAAGACAGTTTTTAAAAAGAGCTGTGCATACAAGCAAAGCAAAACAAAGAATTCATTCCCCACTTCCCATTGGCAGGCAGGTGTTCAGCCATCTCCAGGAAAGCAGGGCTTAATCATGCAGAATGGTGATTTGGGAAGACAAAGGCCATCACCCTGAATGTCCCCATTTCCTCCTTCTTCCCATAGTTTTATATGTTGAGCATGATGCCATATAATATGGGATAGCCTTGTGGCCAGTTGGGGTCAGCTGTCCCAGCTGTGTCCCCTCCAGCCTCCTTACAATAGAGTAAGAGGCAGAAAAGGTCTTGACTCTTTGTAAATACTGCGCAGTAATAAGAAAAACAGCCCTGTGTTATCAACAGTGTTTTCAGCATAAATCCAAACCATAGCCCCATACTATTTACGATGAAGAAAATTAGCACTATACCAGACAAAACCAGCACACCTTTGAACACTCAGTAGTTTTATGTCCCCTCCCAAAAAATAATCTTCATCTTTCCCTGTGAGGCAATCATTTCATATTTTAGTGAGCTTTGAATGTGTCTGATGCCTTTAATCTCTGATGTGTATTTGTTGACAGACAATGTTTGGCTTTCCCCTGGTATGTTTTTTTCCCAGTATCTGGCTGTAGCATCCATTATTGTGTTCTTATTGCTCAATATTTTTGGTAGTAAAGGTCTTTTACACAGTATCTAACAACAAGATCTTATTTGTGGCTGGGTCCATTGGCACTTAAGTAATTCAAATAATCATTATAGTACCTGTAAAGGCTGAAGAGATATATAGATAATCTTTCTTGAACTCAAAAATTCTGAGGCAAGTAAAACTATAAGTGCTGCCATCCTTCTTCCCCATGTGTGCATGGTGTGGGTTCGTTAGATCATGTCCTAAAGGCATAAATTGGCATAAAAGGGAAATATTACACCTATGAGATTATGTTACGTTATCTGGCCAAATAAGTCTTGTGTTGTTTCTGAGAGTGCCAAAACAGATGTAAAATTGTGTTAGTTACCATGCTGTTTATGAGAACACTCTTATGGCTGCTTTTCTATGCTATTTCTGTTCTCTATCATAACAAAAACAGTTCTTGGAGGAGCAAATGTTAAACACAATTTTGACATGAGGAAAAAAGGAAGCAAAAAAACCCATGTAAGATTAATGTTGCATCTTTGTAAGAGCTAGAAATCTATTGTCCATTTAATTGAAGATTATTTCATAGGTCATCTAACGAATACAAAGTCAATTCATTTTTCTGTGATGAGTGATACGTATTCACTTTTGAAATGCAACATAGGTCATTTTCTCTTTCCATTTCAAGGACATTTTAGACATCTGTAAGACTCTCTCTTTTATCATAACTTCATGCTGTACAAAGTACTGTCTGTACATACAAGTACAAAGGATTGTTTGAGTCAATAAAAGACTCTTCAGGAGAATAGATAAAACTTTAGTCAGTGATGATAAACCTAATTTTAAAAGACAGAGATGATTTGGCCTGACTTTAGCATGATGTGCGATTAACTCTTTAGTTAATATTCTCCATGGGAGCTAGTGATCTCCTCCCCATGCAACAATCTTCTTTTTTAAAACTTCAGTGAGATATACTTGAGAGGATTGCAGATTTATCAGTGCTCTGTAAAGACTTCTGGAAAAGAATTACACTCTCACTGTCCAGCTACTTCTCAAATGGAAGATATCTAAAATGGATGAGCAGTATCCTATACATTAAACATGATAGAATGTAGTAGTGGCAGAACTCAGGTAAGTTTACTAGACTGATTTCAATCTCAAAACCACATAGTGATATATTAAATCCCACAGATTAGATACTAATAGTGCAAAGTACATTTTATTGTCAGAAAAATATATTCTACAGTTGGTCAGTATGTATGATTTTATGTCTTCATCTGAATAAGCTAGGTGATGCTACACTTAGAGACTTTTCTGGAAGAACCACTGGTCTCCTCAGGAGCTCAGACACATACAGCAGCACAAGATGAGAGAACACAATAAATGTGTACCATTGTCATGTGTGTGCTAAGCTAGTGATATGTAGCACTGCAGAAAAGAGAGTAAATTTACTACTATTCTGTATATTGACTGCTTTTGGCATCTGCACAGAGCTGGAATAGCTGGCATCAGTCTGAAAAGCAGTTACAGAGTTAGTTCTGTATGTTTCCATGCACCCAGTGGAAGGGTGGATTGTGTTATTTCCAAGAGACTGCCAATAAAATGCCTATCTGTTTTGATTGCATAATCTCCACTTTGCTCCTAAAAGCCAGATACAGCTGATCTTACATTTTCTCAGAGCTTTCAAAGGTTGTGTTTAGAGTGGCTGTGGGATTTTATTTCCTTTAGAAACAAGGAATAATTTATTTAAAATCACAACAAAATATTCTTTATAAATGAAAGTGATTACAAACCCAAAAGATTTGGCTGAATTGTATTAGATGATACAGAGAAGAATACAAGATTTTTAAAAGTACTACTGCAATATATGTATGATCTATTTTATCTAATGCAATCTAAGTTTTGCATAGTATCCAGGAAGAAATCAGAAGAGATGAATCTCAGGATGCAATGGTTACAAAAATAAGGTGACAAATCCAACAGAGCTCTACAGAAAAATGCAAGGCACTAACCATTGCCTAGAAAAGCAATGAGCAGCACATGAAATTTCATCAATGACTAATGAAGGTCAATCACCCAAGTCACCTTGTAATGCTTTCTCTTTGTGATTTTAAAGTTTAAGTAGCAAATCAAATGGTTTTGAGGGATACTGCTGTCACATTGAGAAAAACTAATGGACTGTAAAAACTGACTGAGCATATACCCAACTTTTCCACTTCAAATTTAATTGCATTTCCTCTACACTTTATGCATTATTGTGATGATTTATATGTCAAAGACTTAAGCACATTTAGTATAGCCAGTTTCTGCACTACCAAAATTCTGCTTTAGTTACTTTTCTGCCTGCCTTTCACACATTCACCTTCAATTGAAACTCTTAATTGTTATTTCAGGGATTACCTGGCATTTTCAGGTGGTGTACATATATTTTTAATGTGTGACAGAAAGTTCTGAAAAACACAGAGGGTTAAAAATTCACTAGCAGGAGTAAACTCAGTAAAACCAAGACCCAAAACATTTACCGCAGAGCTTTGCAGAACTTCCACAGAGTAGTGATAGTATCCTCATAGGGTCCCAGGAAGCGTTTGGTGTTTCTTACAATGAAGAGCTCTGTAGTGCACCTGAGCTTTCACTACATAGAAATACCTTCACTTGCCCTTCAAACATCACAGAGAGGAAAATATCAGCAAATATATTTGAGTTATTGTAAGGGAGCTTTAAAAAATGTTTGTTTTGACATTGTCTAGCTTTGACTGCTTGTTGTGTGGCAAAGGCCTGGTTGATTGCATCAAAGCTTGCTGAGCCACAGAATTTCTCCAGCTGCCAGATAATGACTGACATCCCCTCCAGCTGCTGAGGTAAAGACTGAAATCCTCTCCAGCTGCAGAAAAAATGAAGCACTACAGCCCCCTGTAAATCTCTGGCCGCACCTGTATCACAAGGTGCCTGGTCTGGGAATCACTATGAGCTCACCTCACAACTCAAGGGGACCTGAACAATCAGTACCCTGGCAGAGCCCTATAGAAAAGGACTAGCATTCAAATGTGTGTGCACCCACCACCAAAGAAAAGATGACGATGGATCATCAGAATGCTGCTGAATCCATTGTGTGACTCTCTCTTCTTTGGCATCTCAAATCCTGCTTACTTCCCCTCTTCCTGTTTCTAACTTTACTATCACCCCTTCTCTCCCCTTTGTGTAACCAATGATAAAGTCTCACTCCGTAATGGTATTTTGACCTCATTTGTGTCTTGATTGCATAGGGGGAATCAATCGAACACCAGGACATTAAATGAAGCATGCTGGCCTGAAGCATCCAATACCCCAGGAGCAATGTGACCTGACAGGGTCATTACACATCACATTACAATATTTCATATAGTATGTTTAGGACAAGTTTTAGTGTCTTTTAGGGTAACTAGGAGCTACTCTAACATAATCAGGTAAATAGATACATATAT
>NW_008665197.1:74795-132085 GCF_000695815.1 Acanthisitta chloris | reverse complement strand
CCAATTTTGAGGAATACTTCATACTAATAGCTATAAAAGCCACCTTTTAATTATCTTGTTAAATTATGAGAAGTTATTTAATGGTTTTTTATTTTAAACAATTGAAGATTTTCATAAGAGTTCAGTTGTAGGTGTGATCAAAAATAATATTCTCTTGAATTTTATCTTCCATTCAACAGTATATCCTTGGCAACAGATTTCAAGGGAGAAGAAATATCATCTGAATGCTGTATGAAAAAGAATTATTAACTGACTACAACTTAGAAATCAGATACCTTAATATTCCTATACTAAAGATCTATACTTTTGTCATTTTGCCACAGGTTGTACTATACTTAATTATCTCTGCAAAGAAGACAGATGGCCTGTGTTTTACAAACTCTCAGTTTTCTTCCCCCTTGATTGACCATGCATGCCAATATTCACAAATTACAAAACTTATACGCTCATTCTCCTTAATTAGCTTGAAGCAAAAATGAATAATGGCTTTGGAGCCTTCCTTTTTTCTCCCTTCGTACAGCATCAAATTCTGAACAAAAATAATTTAGAAATCTCAAGCAGATTTCCATTTTTATAAGAAGTCCCTGGAAAGTCTATCAGTCTACTATGTCTATAGTGTAAAGTATTTTAAGCCATAATACTTTTGTTGGCAATGCACTTCATATACTGTTCTTTCGCTACATTAACTAGTGTTGTATATTGTATTCAGGGAAACAATCAGTGCTCAAGGAACTTCTAGTTCCCTTTGGAAAATACTCTTTTATACGTACTATTCATTCTACTTCCATGACTACTAAAATGGATTTTCCACTGGACATGCTCCATCACACTGCAATGAGTGCAAGGTCTTGCATCATGTGAACATGGATGAGTGTAAGTATCTCCAGTTTCAATGGGACTTAAATAGCTGCTTACAGGAATACACAGATTCAAATATTTCAGTGTGACATATTTTAAGATGAATCAATGCTGCCAAATCTAGTGCTATGTGAGTTGTTCCCTTAAATCTAAAAATTCTGTATATGAACTTTTAATACCGCATGACTTTTGTTATCTAGTTTTCTATGAAAAGTATAACTGTTTGGTATATGGATCCACAGAATGAATGGTAAACAGAAAGCAAATATCTGAGACATAAATGTTTTGGGGGATATTTTTTTACTATGTTATGGATAGAAATATAATAGCTATCATGTTCATTTTGTTGCTACATTTACTACTAAACAAGCAAGCAAAAATGATGTGGTATTTATGATTTAGTGTAGGATGTACATCTGATTGCAAATGAAGGACCTTTACATTTTGAAATATGTCAATGTAACTTCCACATAAAATAATTTACCAGAAGAAACTCCCTCTGCATTTTGCCATAGATTAATCCAGCTACTCTATATTGCCAAGACACCAGTCATGATTATCCCTTTCATCATTATACAATATAATTCGTTCTTTTACTACATATAATTTCCTTTTCCTTCTTCACTGAGTGAATGTGTGATCCACTCTCTTGACTGTGTGTCCATTCTTCCTCATGTACTGTGGAGGCTATGTCTACTCATTGCTCTCTCTCAGACTTCTGCTGCCCTTGGTCTCCTTTTCTGCTCTGTCTTCATGCCGTGGCAGTGCTTGGGAGATTCACAGTATAAAAATGACAACCAAAGCCTTTCATGGGTGGAGAAGACTCTCTCCTCATACTAACTAAATAGCCTCTGAAAGTCATTCTTTTCTTCCACTGGTGTGAACCACTTACTGTTTATTAACGTAAACAGAGAAATCCCAACACCTGAAATTCTTTCTCATTCTCTCCAGTCTTTTTATATATGCAATAACTACATTGAATGTGATTTTGACCTAACTCAAATCTTCCATGTCACCTCAATACCTTCATCCAAGCTGAGAGCCTTAGCACTCACCTTCAATGAATTTTGCTTTTTTTTTTTTGATAAACAGAAAATCAAAACTGTATTTTAGAATACCTTGGCAATAGCAAACCCATTATGCTTGCCCCACTGCACTTCTAACTATTCCAAGTGATCTGTAATCTACAGTTCATTGCTTGATAGCCTAGTCTGATTCCATAGGAGTCATTTGCTTTATCTTATGACTATGTACTTGGGGAGCCTTTAATCCACAGATCATTGACACAGTAAACTGTAACTCATTTTGCACTTTGAGATATTGCTATCCATTTGATCAATAGCTGCTGTGTTGAAAAAAAGATAGAACATATAATCTCCTTAATTTATATATCAGTATATGTACAGCAGTTACATATATTTAAAATTGCTTTAAAAATAGCTAGCATATATCTGTAATTTTTTTTTCTTTAAGCCAAATGGACTATTTCATTTTATTTAAACAATTCAGCACTGATACATACAAATGACTGAAATCATAAGAACATGTTTTGTGACATCAGGTATGAAAGTGAAAGCAGCCTCTGTCGATCTAACTTGATTGCCTAAAACAGAGCAAATACCCAGTGACAGGCACTTCTGAAGTGTGTTTTTTTTAATATTTTACCTTAGTCAACTCTTCTTGGTTTTTCTCCAATTTTTTGACATAAATATGTATTTTATGGTCACCTGACTCTTGTGTGCTCCCTTCTAAAAGCATGATTTTATTACACTGAGAATCAATGTAGTTAAAAAAGAGCAAAAATATCACCTTTTTTTCCAAATGTCTTTGTTTTTAACAGATCTATTAACTACATAGCTCTTTAGCTCAAGTTCTCCCAACCCTTTCAAGGCTGACCTGCAAAAAGGTAGTCCCTAAAACCTGATGACTCAATTTCCATGATTAAATATAGGTTAAGACCATGAATTTCACTTACTGTCTTACCTATTATATCATCTCCTTAATAAAGACTTACAGTCTCCTTTCATGAGACAGTGAAATACATGGAAAAATGCATATTGAGAAGCATTTTTAGACCTGGTACTGTAGTTGGGAAGTTGCAGTTAAGTGAATCCATGACTGGTCATGTCACAAGCAAACAAGATTTCTTCAGGAGGCAATAAAAGGTTTCTTAACAAAGCACTCCTCTGATTGGTGCAGGAGGAAATGAGGACTTTTGTACTTTTGAAAGGCAGAAGACATAAAATGCATGTAATGGCTTGCGTCTTGGGAAAAAGGGGAAGAAATTATGCACATTTGGTTTGGTGGTGAAAGTTATACTGAAGAACAGAGATGATACGAAAATAATGGCAAGTCAGTGTGTCTGTAAGAGAGGAGATCCTTTGAGCAGAGGTATAAAAATTCCCCCTCCCTCCTGTCCTGAAGGAAGGTCAAGCCAATGGCAGCGATCTTATAGTGAGGCAGACATAGAGATCTAACTGGAGAAACAGATTGTCATCCTCAAGACACATGCAACATAGTAGTGGTTTCACTACAGTGGGCAAGAATAGCACAGATCTTGGGATGGCTTAAGCTTCATTGGACTGCCAGGAGCTATAGATAGTCACTGAGGTGGCAGGAACTCCTCACCGTCTACAGGTTCACTTCTAGCTGGGCATGAACAGTCATTATTTTCTTACACATTCCTCCAGCAAGCAGGAACAAACCAAATTAAAAAGCTTTGACAATGTGTATGGTGAAGTCATGAGTTCATGTGCATACCTGCTCCACAATCCAATACTTTATCAGAATAAGGCTGATTTCTCTCTCACATGTTCAGTTTTCCTACAAGCCTTGGTTTCCACAGACAGAAACCTGGATACATAAGCCAGGTGTATGTCAGGTCCAAATTGGAAGGATGAGTTCCTCTAGGTAGATCATGACACACCAGATGCATCTACCTGCAGGTCAGCTTAGGCTACATTAGAAAGCAAAAGCTTCTTGTCAATGCACCTATTATATTGTTAGTTTTATTCTGTTACTGTTCTCCATGAGTTTCAATTCTTCTGTTAGATGTCCAGTGTTGCTAGATATTTCACAATCACTAGTGAATTTCCTCTAGGGAAAAAAAAAGTAATTTTTATGTTTCCTGAGCATTTTAACAGTTAAACATTTGTGATGAAAGACTGGTGTTCTTTTTTGTGCGCTTTTCCAACTGGAATCTCTCAAGGTGTTTCCATGTCAAGTGTGATCTTTTGTAAGGTGTGACCTTTCCCAGCTTAACCTCATATTACTATCCTTGTAGCTACTAAAAATACAATTTGCTTTTTCTTAAGGCAAATTTAATCCTAAATTTTAGCCCTAGAAGACAGGAGTGATATCTGTTTTCTAAGGACTGTGCTTAATTTCTCATTAGACAAACAGTGATTAAGTTCCAGCATCTGCTGTTTCAAAGCCTGAAAATTAAAACCAGTGGGGTTTTTTTATTTCCCAAGACTAAATAGAATTATTGTTGACTGGATAATTAACTATGGCTATTGTATCCGAAACAGAAAAATCTGCCTGTAACTGCAGCTGAAAACAATTTCTCTAAAAGAGATTCATAGCAGGGTTGTCTTGGGTTCCAGAAAAAACTAAATTAAATCTGAGCCTGCAGTGTTTTTATATATATAAAATACATTTTTTTTATTTTTAAATTTCTCAAGTAACCAAGCTCTGCATCAAATAATTCAGCAGAGAAAGGTGTAATCCTTCCCTGATCAGGTGTCAGGGTGACCATTTCAGGTGACACAATGACACAGAAGTTCCTGGCTGCTGTTCAGCATCTTAGACAAAACAGTATTTATAAGAGATTCTTTTGGCATCAAAGGCAATTTTTAACATACACTTTTAAACCACATGTACTTCAGCAGCTGCAGATTAATCTAAAGTGATTCCATCTACTTTATCTCCAAACCTAAGGGAATATGGATTTGCTTAGAGGGATTGGGATTATGGAGCAAAACTCTGACATTAATACAACCATGTGCTGAAGCTACATTAGACATTGCAAAATGAGGCTGTGACCATGTCACTGAAGGGCATACCTAGCACTGTTAAAGGTACCACAGAGCAGGCACACTCCAGCTAAGCACATGTGAATTGTCTAAGGTCTGATTACATATGCATACTTGTGCATTTACACTGTACTCAAACATCAGCAGAAAATCTTCATATCACTGTGCTGTGGCTTTCCAGTCCTTGTCAGAGCTGGTATCTGCGAACCACATTCTGTTTCATGGTGTGACAGACTGTAGATGATGTACTAGTCTCAATCTCGCAAAAATATGTTACTTGGACAGCTGCATTGTGAAGGAATTGCTATTATGAATGGTGGCAAAGCTTAGAAATACTGTCCTGGGGAAAAGGAGAGTATTTTAAAATAGGTTAGAGTCACTGTGGTTAAATGCCACACTGTTAAATGAAAGAGGGCCATGAACTCCAACATACTGGCATATATCTACACTGTTTAGAGCTAGTTTCCTTTAAGGCATATTTCATTTCGAGATGGCTATTGGAAGCAGACTGAAACTGGTCTGTGAAGTGAATGAACACCTAGGGATACAGGCCAAATCAGGGTCCTGCCCTTTGGACTTCAGTTCAGCAGTATAGACATATGTCTACAGCTGCCTGTGGACTTAAATACAAAGAGGACAAAACCATAAAGTCTGACTAAATGTAAACAAGAAATAGTTGAGGAAATACCAAGCTTTTCCAAAATTATTATATTTGTGAACATGCAGTAAGAAACCATATATGCCATTTTATGCTTCCTTGAGTTTTGCTCCTGACAAAGAGCATTACACGATTCCCCTAGGGTGAGCTAGACTAATTGTACTACAGGATCTTGGGAAACGTAATGACTAGGCTGAAAGGAGCCAGAGAGACTTAAAATGTATTAAGTTAGAGTTATGTTTCAGATATAGCCAAATTCATTTCAAAGGAAGAGAGATCTTGGCTTTATTTTGCAGAAAAAGTAACTTGTAATTGACAAGTAATGCTACAGTAGAAAAGAGTTAGACACAAATCTATAGAAACTGCAGATTGGATGGAAATAATTTTAATAGAAGCTTGCATAGTATTTTACTAGCAAATTTTTAAAATAACTCTAACACCTACAAAATTCCGTTTTAAGCTACTGTTGGAGGATATAGAGATGCAAAATTATTGTCCCTTTCTCAAAATATGAATAATCTTTTAGCTATATTTATTATAGACATTTTCATACTTCCTTTTTGGTAGAATTCAGATCACAAAGGTAAGACACCTGTGTTTGGACATCTACATATAGGTTTTTACCTGAGGGTTAAACATATAGGTGCTCATTATAACCAGTACATATCTGGAGTTTCTATCAGGGATCTGATGCAATACTTGTAACACCAGGGAAAAGCCATCCCAGCTGGCCTCTAGCTGTTATTTCCTAAGGGTAAGAGTCTCCTTTGATCCTCTTATCATATCTCCTAGTCTAGTCTGAATGCTTAGGATGTTCTCAAAGGACATTAAGGTTTCAATTAAGTCATCTCAATGCAGCATCTAGTGTCAACTGAGATACCTTTGTGTGCCTTGAATGTTCTCCTGGTGATGACTCTGAAGCTATACCCTTGAAGACAAGCATCCAGAGGTCTGGAGGCATCTCATATCATAAGTCACCCATGTTTAGACAAATAAGTCCCACCTCTAAATATCCTATGCGTAGGCAACTAAATCAGGTCTCTTGTCAATACTGTTGATGGAGCCTGGATGCTTAATCAAACTGTCCACACACAAACATCTAGTGCTGTTTAATATACTTTAAGGTATCCCCACCATCCCCACAGTCCCCTGTATACCCCAAGGTATATCTGCAGCTCTAAGATGATGTCTCAGATTCTCTATGACGTCTGAGATTGCACTAGATAGCTATGTTTAGTCAACTGAATTGAGCCCCATTGAGCTATTAACCTTACCCTAAAACAGATGTCTGGTGGCTGGACAGCTGAGCCATTACCTAGGACACGTTAATTGAACTGGATGTGGTTGAGCTTCAATTGCCAAGAAAAGAGTCACCTTGTGCTACCTGCAATACCCAGCTGTACACAACATATGCATGGGACTGGCTTGGTTGACCCAGCTAAACATACAGATATTTGCAAGGGCACAACTGTATCTAGACATCTCAAGCTGGAAACTATCCTGCTCTGTATAATACTTAATATTTTTGCGTATTTTGAATCACAATATTAACGCATTTAAATCACAAGCCAATGTGTGTTTTGTTTTCCATTAGATAAACAGGTGGAGAAATTTTAATATAATTAAAATTGCTCCAGCTCTCAATTAAATTTTAAATCACTTTTTTTTTTTTGCAGGAGACTATTTTTGGTTTGTTTGTTGCCCTTTTTTTGCCTTTTACACAGCTTTACTTTATGATTGCAATCAGTTACAGTCTTTCTAAAGTCAGTTTTAAATCACTATTGGATGGACTTCAAAAGTCAGCCTTGAAATGGTACATGGTGTGAATGAGCAGGAATTCAAGTGAAACTGTGCTGAAAAGACTGAGGCTTCTAAAATATCTGTGTAAAATAACAACATGACAGTATTATTTCAGTTCTGGATTGTGGTATTGTAATATGCTGGTATCATACATGTGGTATTATGAGAACAAGTACAGTAGATAGCAAAATAAATCTTTATCTAAGTTTCAGTCATTTCAAAACATATTTGTCTGTACAATTACATCATAGTGATCCGAAGTTTTTTACATTTTTATCATTCAGTGTGCAGGGTCAAAGTCACATTCTAAAGTCGGAATTTGCTGTCTGAGGAAAAAATAAAATTGAAAGAAATCTGCATATTTTTTCACTTCAGTAGTTGCATAACATGTGAAAAATAAATGAAATAATAAAAACAAAGGTACTTTAGCAAGGAATTTTTCCTGTGGCTTGATAGATACCAGCATAAATAAATTACTTTCATGATCTTTTTCTCATAATGCAAAGAAAACTTTGCTACATTAAATCTCCAAAGAGACAACACCGAGGATGAGCATTTAGTACAAGTCTCTGTGTGCGTGAAATAGTACAGAAGATCCTTAATAGACATTTGATAATATTACAGAAAACCAGTGCAATTTTAGTAATATACTTCATTAATATGAATATGGATGAGTACATTTGATTTGCATGAATGAGTGTATTTCTACCTCTTTCTTCTTTGAAGCCTAAATAATCATTAAAATAAAATTCCTTTTCAGTCTGACATTTTGAAAACTGTGACAAAACTTTTTTTAACCCGTTCTTCCATCAAAACCACTAAGGAAATAAACCCATAAATTTTCAGCAACATACATATAATTAAATATTGATAAATATTTTTAATACATGTTGCAAGGATACTTCTTGTGTTCCTTTGCTGTACATAGCAATCTTCCTTTAGAATGGGAGCTACAGGGTAAATTTACTTGTTGCGAGACTGTGAAATCAGTACTTTCACTGGGTTTTAACATGATTTACTCATGCTTCAGTGAACATGTCACTGAAATTGGGAATCAAACTCCTTAACACCAATGTAATTTTAAGAAGCAGGCATTATTTATTACTGTGCCAGATACATGGGGGATGGTCCTCCAAGCTGCATGTCGACTATCCAAACTCTTTGCTATTTATACATTTCAGAAAACAGAAATTAGTGTTCATTGGTTAAGTTACCTTACTCTTATTAATTAGCATTCTATCCTCTATTGTTAGTGATTCTGTCCCTTCTTATGCTAATTAGCCCACTTTTGAGGCAGTGGGTTTCTTGGGGAGTCTTCCATGAAGGTTTTGCATGGTGTCTGGTGGTCCCTTGTGGTTGTAGTGTCTTTTCCATGTACTTTGAGTCTTCCTTCCATATATGGCCTTGGCTTAGCTAATTATCTCATTTGCAATTATAAAGTTCCTTATCTTGGTCTTCATAGAATCATAGAATCATAGAATCAACCAGGTTGGAAGAGACCTCAAAGATCAAAGTCTTGGTTGACTTCTGCTGACTGCTCTGCAGTGCTCCAGGATGAGCTATTTCAGGTGTGAGAATGTATGTCCTTTATGTCCTGAGGCCCTTGCAACAATTCCCCCTTTGAGTCTTACTCAGACAGTTAGTCTTAGATAAGTTTCTTTCACTAATTAACACTACTTTACAAATTTTGTAACATAATGAAGAATTTTGAAAGCAACAGAACTACTTTAAATTCATATATGGCAAGAGGAGGGTGGCAATGGTACAAAGCTGTAAACAATGTAATCTGAGGTGTGTTTATTTTCCTTTCTGTGCATTCTAGGCCTGCAAAGCCACAGAAGGAGTTAAATATGTGATTCCAACAGGTTAACCTAGAAAGAGGGAGCTGTGCTCTTATGTCCCCTGGGATCAAACAGAACATTTACATAGTTCCAAAAGATGATTATTAATAGGTTTGTTCCAAACATGCCACAATATGTTTCAAGTAATGAATATGAGACAACATGATTCTTCCGATAAGGAGAATTGACTGAAGAGTCAGATGTGGTTTACAGTTTTCAGTGCTGACCTGAATTCTGGTATGTAATGATTTTTCCTAGAAATATTTTACTTATCTTCACTCCTTCAAGGAAAAAATCAAAGTGTTTCTGTGAAATCCAGGAGTTTCATTTTATAAAACTATGTGTTTCTAAGATTTCTGTCAGATCCAGTAAGAAGTTGATTGTAATTCGCCTTAGACTTCCTTCCCTGGCATCATTGTATTAGCAATATTTTCAACAGTAAGTTACAGAGTATGTGCCATTTTTTTCACATATAAGAAGGCTACCTTATGCACTTTAATGTAAAGCAATCGTAAAGGGGAATGTAAATTCACAAAACTCTTAATGCAAATGAGAAGCCAAAATAATGTGCTTAACATTTTCCAAGTTTTTTTCTGACCTTTTATGATCATTCTCTATCATTCATTAGATTTCATTAGATCTCACCTAAGATGCAAAATGTTTTATTAATGACATATCTAGGTGCTATTTTCGATTTGACATATTCGAGCAATTTTTATAGGATGTCTGAATATTCAACAAAGCATGTAGTGCACAAGAGGTTTGAATTCACAAGGAAGTTACTGAAATTCATATGCAGAGCATCACACTATTGTTTCTAAAGCAGCTGGAAAACCATTTCTTTTCCCATTCTAGTTCCAGATAATTCTCAGCATTCAATACTGTTTGTCTTTTTATCCATCACTGAGTTTCCAAGGAGAGACTCCCTAACCATCCAGCATTCTCTCCCCATATCTGCAAGCAGAAAGACAATGTTTGCAGTCTCTCATCTTCTGATTATCCCTCCCTAACCAGCAGCCATTTCTTTGTATGAAATAATAGTGCTTCTGGGGGAGATGAAATGGAACAGGAACACCAGATGAAGAACGGCTAATGAATATGGCTCAAAAAGTGTCTTAGAAACAAAATTAATTGTCTGAGAGGCAGACTTGTTTTGGATTTTTTGGGGGTTTTATTTTCATTGAATTTTTTTCTCTTAAATCTTCTAGGAAAAATCATTCTCTGCTTCTGATTTATGACTCCCTGATTTCATTGGAACATCTCTATGGTAGAATTAGAACAGCATGAAAGATCCTTGTAAATTAAAAACCTTGAGTTCAACTTGCTGATAAATACTGCAATAAAGTTAATATTTGTTCCATTTCTGGTTCTACTGTAGAAAAGTATAATTGTCTCTGTTGGCCTTAACATTTCTGGTTTTCATCATTCATCTTATTTTGTTTACACCAAAAACCAGAACTAATATAGTTGCCAGAAAAGCAGCTTGAAAGCATTTGCATTTGCATAAATAATAGTTTGGTCTCTAAGCATCAAAAATTGAAGATTATAAAATAACCTGTCATCAAAATGGTTCTGCTAAATTACTGACCCTTACAATCATTAATCACTTTAGTATTAAAACAGGAAACTCTCAATAAAGAAAGACATTTTACACCTCTCAGGGTTATTGTTTCAAGATTACATTAGTCCAATGCATTTTATATTTGTTATAAGCATGAAAAATATGACAAAAAAGATGTGCTTTTCACTTTCAAATGAGCCTTCCTAATGTACTACATTCCTCAAAAAGAAGAGAGGGTTCAAAGTGGTATGTGGAAAGCAGGAGAGTGTGACTGTAAAGATCACTCAGGTAAGATTTAACAATCTGAGTCAGAAAATGAGAGAATGAAAGGCATAATATGGAGGAAACATCTAGAAGAAAACCTGACAAAAGCAAAGATGGCAGGCAGTGCCAGCTCCAGTGACAGTAAGAAATCTTCAGCTTAACATCTAATTAGAGTAAATCTAGACAGTACAATGAATGCTGTGCCATGAAGACATACCTAAGCTGACAAATGAGTTTGTTTAATGGAAGTAATGCAGTTGAGTTACCTTCACTCAGGATAATAAATCTCATTACTTCTTAGATGTTATTTGTCCCAGTGGAAAACTACAAAAATGTAGTTAGCCATAAGACAGTGCAAACAATTCTGTCAAAACATGGAGGGCAACAGGACAAGAGAAAAAGCATCAGTGAGATGATCTAGAGGCCAAGGAAGTGTTGAGTGGTTTCTTTTGATAGAGCTAACTGTTTAAAATATTTTTGGACAATAGTGTCCCTGTATTAACCAGTACAGAAATAAGAGGTGTTTTGGCACTGCAGGTGTATACCAGGAGTGTACCATTTTATTGGGTGGCAGCAGTCATGTTCAAAACTTTGTTTCCTTAGCTGTTCTCTCACACTGAGTTCACAGTTTTGTGGGGGTTTTCCGGCACTCCTAATTAGCCTAACTTTGTTTCTCTTGTTAAAGGCAGCTTTGGCATAGAATTGCTTTCTCTCAGCCATTTCAAAGTCATTAGTAATTTAATTCTCCATCTCATTTATTAATGGATCTACTTTAGAGCAGCACTGATTTTTCCCTGATACATTTATGCAAGCTTATCTCATTCTCCTGCCACAACCTCATTAAGGGTGAGATAGTGCAGTTTGATTACAGACAAGTGGTACTTTTAGGCTTCCAGCCACCCTGTAAGTTAAGTTTACACTGTCAGTCAAGCACAGGTCTATTCAAATTAGATGCATCATCATTCATGATTGAGAACTAGCTCAGTTGCAGGTTTAGACCATATTTAAGCATACTCCAAAGGGAAAATTGCAGACATCTCATGTATACTCCATCACCATGCTTTTTCTTCAGCTTTCTTGGTATAGTGAGAATGAAGGAGTTCAGTTCAGCAACTTGTCTTTCCAAAGAATAGTGTTGTGTAGTGATTTAATCTGGTTATTATCTACAATACTCCTGTATAGGTAGCCTGTTTTTCATAGGCAGGTGAATTTCAGACAGCTAGCATTTGCAAGGAGACAAGCAGATAACCCTTGTTTCCTTGAGATACAAGGGCTGGAATCTTGCCAGAGTCTGCAAAAGTCTCCTTCTCCCTGCTGCTGTTCAAATACATAAACCTCTATCTTAAGATCTTTGCCTTTTGTGACCATATTTATTACTGGCAGCAATGATCTGACCTCTAAAGCTCTTAACAGTTCCTCTACTGGTTGGCCTGAAAATCAGGAACCCATTGAGGATGGAATCCAAACACTTCCATTCCGATTAGGCCTCTTCAAAGGCATGTCTTCTTTCTCTTCCTTAAATAGGAGTCTGCCTTTGAGATTCTCCTGGGTTTTTTTCCTCGCAGGTCTGGAATTGTTCTTCCTACAATATCATATTTAGTGCATTTATTAAGTCTTTGATACTAACTTTTTCAGAAATAAATGGGGTTTTTTGTAGTCTTACTAGTGTTTCAGAAAAAAAAGTTATAAAAACCCTCTAGAAGCCTCATAAAAAAAATCAAATAGGAGAAATGTTGTGCGGGAAAGGATTTCTGGATGTCTTCTTGCCTAATCTCTCACTCATGGCAGGACTATTGTCATCACAAGACAGGTCAGCCATGGTTTTGTCTAGACTTTTGTCTGGTCTCAAAGTCTCTTGTCTTTTCTATAGTCACTGTGGTGAACAGAAATTCTTTCCTGTCTTACCAGTAGAGATCACATAGGAACAGGAGCCACTGACCATTTAAACCCTGTTTTTCTGCTGGCATATAAATTATGACACACCTTTTATCATATTAACACTTTATATTCCAACAGCACTTTCAGGGTTACAGTACAAAACTTTCAGGCAAAACTCCTAACAAGGTCAGTAAAAAGTAGGCGAGTTCCCATAAAAGTTTAGTTATCTAAAAGTTATGTATCAAAGTATCATAAGTAATATATCTGTAACTTATGGGCAATTCACCCTTGCAGTGAAATTTTCTTAGGCTCTCTTATAGAAAAGAGGTAGACACCACAGACAGAGATCTAAGGAGTCAGTACCCTCTGAAGTAAGTTAAAAACAATCAGCATGCTCAGCATGCAGTACCCTGAAGCCAGAAATGACTCAAGGCTTAATCAGAGTAGAGAGGTGCCTAAGGCACCTGTCTGCTTGGGGGGCAAGGGAAAAGGATGTGCAAGCACAGCCTAGCTGCCTGCATGTTTGGTCCCACTATGTCTGAATGCTTCCTTTACTCCTGTCTTCCACTGGAGAAAGGGGATGGTGACTCTGGTCATCTCTTATCTCATGACAGTCATCTAAAAACAGTAGGCAAGCTCCTGACTTTCAAAGACATTGGCTGTTGCTCTGTTTTGATTTGTTTTATTTTGTTACTTAGTGGCTAATCTGTATGATTTTTTGACTGTCAGTTCTACAGACTTGTGAGATCTTATAGAAATTATTTCTTGAAAAATCCCCTTTTATGTTTTCACAAATGTTTTTCCAAAAATCAATCTTTATAACCTCACATCAGCATTTCTTCCATGCTTACAAATAAGCATGCTTCCATTATATTATTACTTAGTGCTCAGACAGAATTTCTTCTAATCGTGTGTTTGGTTTGATACAAGTATTTATTATGTGTGAAAAATTATGACACATATGACATTTTGGTCTGAAAATTTAAAATCTTCACTGCATTTAAAAGAAAATAAATGCATTCAATTCATATGGGGTGGGAAAATGCAATGTTATTAAAGAACAGTGCAGAAGCAAATATACTCTCTGTTCATCAACAGGGCCATGTACATTTCTACAGTCAATCAGTATTGAGCTCTATCTCTTTTCATGTGGAGGTGATTACAGCAAAAGAATATAAGCTTCTTACCCTAATGAACAAAATTATGTCACACTACATGAATCCCTGCTAAGTCCCTTTCAATTAACACAGAATCTCCCCTTACCTGCAGATTCTTAATTACATCCAACTGTTTCTGTCTCTAAAACAGTGACAACAGCAAAAACCACACCTACAGGCATCTCATAAAGGCATGACATTCATAGATCATGCTGCTGACAACAATTAAATCTCATTTAAAGCATTGTAGAAAAGCTGGTAGATTCCACTGTGAACCCTAATATTCAAGTCTTTGTGATTCTTCTAATTTATTTTTATATAAATGTAATTTACTTAAGGTTGAAAGCTGGAGCCAAAGTTGTACATTTTTTTTGCGATGAGGTACAATTTTTTTATCATTAACTTGGATTCAAGTCTTATTTTAATTTCACAGGAATACTCAAAACTCAGGGAATGAGGATGTGGCTTGTGTCAAGGGAATTCATCTACTCTTCCCAAAATTACTTTGATTTTAATGAGTCTGAAAGAAGTCATTATAGATTGCAAGTCAAGTGTTTAAAATTCAAACCTGAAAAAGGCATATATATGGTTAATTTTAAAAGTGACTATTGTCATGGTTCATATGAAGGAAGACTGTGGCTCTCAGATTCATTGGGCAAGCTACTCTGTCTTCATGGCTAGGGAAGAATTAGTCATATAAAAGAGTAATCAGGAAAAAGACAGCTGAGAGTCAGCAGGGGTTTCTGAACAAAGAGATGTGTGTTTAGTCACCTCTTGGTCAAAGCTGAGTGAAAATGCAAGTCATTAGAAGACCAGCAGAAGCCTATGTCAGCCAAGGATTCAGAAGCACCTGGATAGCACATTCCATGGAGAATGCCTTAGCATCTCTGTAGAAAACAGCAAAAAATATCCTCTTTTCCTTTAAAATGTGTCCAAAGGAGCTAAGACCACATGCTTTCAAATATAATGCTCCAGTCGCTAGATCTCTTGCTCAGTGAATGGAAGACCAGGCTTGTTGGGAAAGTTCAAACTACACAAGGTGTTTTCCCTTCGTATTTGTTGGATCCAGGCTGAGAGCAGAGAGTTGGCAGGAACTGATCTCCCCTTACATTATTACGTGTGCCTTCACACAGGGTTGGCTGGGATCACTATTGAATGTGAGCCTGTACAAGTGGGTGTACCTCTGGAGAACTGTTCTCAAAAGCACTCCCATCTCAACATGAGCAACAGCTCTGAGAAGTGAGACAGGGATTGAAGCACCAGATCCAGGACCCAGATGTAATGTCATCACTGTACATAATCAGTCAGAGCTTCCCACCATATAGAAGTTTTAGAGGACTTCAACCCACTGTGAAACCAAGCCACCAAGCAAGAAATTATGCCACATACTCAAGTTCTATGAAAGCACCAAAATCTTTTTATAACTGTCAGCCAGGTGTTTCAGAGAAAGAATCTGAGGTACAGCCACAGCCAGACCATAAAATTAGCCTTACAGGCTGGGAAGTAGCCCACAGTTTAGACATAGCAATGTATTTCAGGAGGGCTACTTGATTAGCTGCATAAAATTCCAGCACTAGCCAGCTGCTTAAATTACACTGACAGGATTACAGCCAGAGTGTAAAACCACAGTATTTTTTACTAAGAGGTGACTTTAAATATAAAAATCAAATAACGGTTGATTTCATTTGGTACAAAAAGACATGGTTTATAAAATCAAGATGTTATATTTTCCCAGACAAAATTTCACACTATAACGTTGGTGGAAGAAGAGGAGTAAAACACAGTTCAGGCTGTGGACTTAAGAGCTGCTGTGGAGGCTACAGTGCTATGCATTCAGACAGTGTCACACAGTCATCAGTATACACAAACTGGCATTTAGGGACAACCCAGAAAACATGAAAGTGTGTGAACACGTTTCGCAAGCAGGTCTTTCAGTGTAAAACCCAAATAGGATCTAACTTTACAAAAGTGAAAATCTTACACTTGTTTAAAGGTGAATTATCTTCTGAGATGAGTTATTTTCACAGAGGGCAGCTAATTCACTGAGATTTGACCTCCTGCCCTTTTACTGACATGTACTGAATGCAAGCCTAGCCCAAGGGTAACGAATGGTGTTTGAATGAGAGATGTTTTACACCAAATTGTGACAAGGGTAATAGCATGTCACTGAGACTACAACAAATGTCAGGAAAAGGCTGAAATCATAATGACTTTGGAGTAGTCATTATTTGCTAGTGGAAAAACTGCAACAGATTAATTCACCACATATCTAGTATGAATGTGGTACAACTTGATGTGATGGGAGCACAAGTATTGTGTCATTGCTCACTAGCCTTACTACATAAAATCCGAATTGATGTACTAAGTTACACATCAACTACTAGCATATTACTTGCTTCAAAGGACCATATTAAAATTCATTTTGCATCAAGTCTGTTGATCCTGCAATTAATAAAAGAGCATGACACTAATTATATATAGAATTATCTACAAATTCCTGGTGTATAGAATTAAAGCTGAAACAGATCCAGATGATCTGAGTAGGCAGAGAACTTGTTTTACCTATGTATTTTAAAGGAAGATGTGCAGGAAAGAAAATAATTTATAATTGAATGTGCTTGTTACTTCAATAAAGCCAAATTAGATTAAATTTCTGATGGCTGTCGTGTCCTTTCCTGAAATCATGATGACTTGATAATGTCAGACACAGGAATAAATACATTTCATGACTTTTAAGATTTGGGGGATTTTTAATGCCTGAAAATTGAGCTCAGCAAGAGAGTGAGAAAGAGAATTCAAGACAGTAAATAAAATAGGCTACCAAACTATAGAAAAAAAATCTAAAGAATGCATCACAAAATGGATACTTCCTAGACCTGCAGTCCCAATATATTTCTTAGAATGCAATACTCTCTACAGGGCCATCATACATCTAGTTGAAGCAATTGTATGCATACATTGTTATGATTTTTGTTTTCCACCAAAAATTTAAAAATCATTAGCATTTTTATAAAGGTTTTAAACTACCCAAAATGCTTCTGTCAGACCTTTTCACTAAAGCTGATATATCTATGTCAGGTCGGCATGTCACTCTTCTGTCCTGGCACCCACATTTTAGTCCTAACCGGATTGGATCTTATCCTGGCATTTTCCTTTGCTGCACAATATGGGATAATAGAGATAAGAGTCAGAACACAGAAAACCCATATTTATATGCTAATCCTGTAACAACCTGCTTACCCTTAAAAGGCCTTAAAACCCTGGAGTAGCACATTTGGGAGAGTTTGTACGATCAAAGACTAACAGCCTGCATTTTTCTCAAAAAGACAAAAAATACCCCTTGCTTGCCCATGGCATCAAAACCAGAGACATTAAGTGCTATGATGACATTTTGTGCAGCAACTACTCCATAGGCTATTCGGTACTAGAACAAGCAGTAGATACAGTGGAGAAAGGCTAGAATTATATCAAACCCTAACCTCTATCAAGAGAACAGTACGGTAAGCTATCAAAAAAGGAGACAATTTGTAATCAAGATTTCTTGATTTAAAGATCATTATGGCCATCAGGTAGTCAGCACGTGAATTCAATATTGTTGTGGTTTAACACCGGCTGGCAGCTCAGCACCATGCAGCCACTCACTCAATTCCCCAGCAGCAGGGGGAAAGAATCAGAAGAATAAATCCAGCATTAAAATGTATCTACAGTGTTGCCATTAGATGGATGGGGAGTGCTACAAAATAAGAACAAGCCACTTGACATCGCTAGCTGGCATTTAGTTTCTCAACTATATCAAACCTTTCATAAGCTCACTTATGAAAAAAAAGGACATTTCAAGTCATAATTAGCCCTGGGGTTTTCAGCTAGATTCAACAGTTGTTTTATGAAAATTGTAAGAATTTCCATAAAAGTTAATCTTGAGATGTGAAACACTCAGAAAAAAAATTGTTATAAAGACTAAAATTAAAAAAAAAAGTGGCCAATACAAGCTTTATATTCAGCAACTAGGTTCTAGGTTTAAATTATCTAGCTCATCATGAGATGGCCTGTGTATAGTGAGCACTTAGGTGAGAATTACAAAAGCACTGAGCTATCAGGATCAAGATGGCACTAGAGTATTGGACAACTCAAAAACCTTGTCTAAGAAGTCACTTCATTTCAACATAATCACTACTTACCTGAAGATGAGAAAATATGTTATTTTCTATTCCTTTCTGCACTTATAATGCCTGCACAAAGGAGCTTCTACAGCCACTATTTTGATTTGCTGGTGTTTTTTGGAGAACTTTTGCTGGGCTAAAAGATGATGCTAGTTATTGCAAGCATCTAAAGCATTACAGAACCCTGTAAGCAGGACATGAACATGAAAACAAGAAAACAAGGATCTAGAATAACAGTGTTTGAATTAAAATAAATAAATAAACTACTTTAGTTCGATTGTTTTAGATCTCTCACCCAAAATCACAGCTTAGTATGAGAATCTACTTTCTAGCTAAACATTAATATCTCATTTCTTATAAATCAGAACTTTCATCTTCTAACTGCAAACTTCAGCCAGTGTGTCTAGAATAGAAGCAGGTAAATAAGCTCAAAATTAGTCTTGAATAACCAGGATAAGAAAGAGGAGTTCTTCTCTCAATCATGAGTCTAAATAGTGTCTGTAGGATATGGATCTAAGCACCTTTGATACTGTTATGCATCTTGTTTAGACTGTTTATGACACAAAGCCAAAGAAACTTGTATTGTGATGAATTGCATCAATTAATCAGTTTATAGTTAGTGTACCTGGAACAAAATATGAAGAAATCAGACTCAAGTATCTCTGTTACAATAGTAATGCAATCACAAAATATAATACAGATGATGGGTTTTGTTGTTTTTAAAATCACATACACACCCCACCTGAATGATAAAATAAACAAAAGTTTGAAGCTGCTAGTATTGACAGCTCTCAGTTAGCAGCCAAAGCTCCACAGACCTCTCTTGGTATTCATGACTCTGTGCTGACTTGCACAAAGCCAAGATTCATCTTTTATTAAATTGTAATATGTGGCATGGAAGATCTTTAATTTTCTTTCAAATAGACATCTTCAGCTCTATTAACTCTACTGAATTCCACTCCATATCATCCAGGTCATATCTCATTTCCCAGTTCCAAACATCTATCAAAGACTGTAAAAGGTCCTGGCCTATTTTACACGTTTTTAATAATGTTACAAAGACTGACAAGTCACAAAATTTAGTTTGTGAAAGCCCAAACAGAAAAGATTTTAGTGTCAATGTCAGGCACAGTAACATAAATATGTTCATCACAAAACCATTAAATCAGATTAGCAATGATTTTTAAAGACATGAATGGCATTATCTCCCAGCCACAAAGAAAATATGGAAATAAAACCACAAAAAACAGATAAAAAGAATAAGCCGTACTCTACTTCAGTGCTTTTTTGGAGCAGCTGTGCAAGTTCCCTTGTTGTTGTGCCTTTTCCTTATTATTTTAATATTTACTTTTGCGTTTTTACTATTTTGTTATGCCAATGGATAATACAATGTGGATGAGAGGATTTGCTCACTCTCAAAAATAGATTAATATGATTTTACAGTGCACTGAAATCATACATGTCATAAGTTCCTTCGAACTAAGGCAAAGGAAACTTTAAAACTGAAAAAGAAAATTACAAAGGACAACTTGCTTAGGAACAAAATTTGCACCAAGAGCTGGAGTACATTAATCAAATAAATAACCTCAGTATAACAAAAAACAGTTTTAAAATATTTATGACAATATGCAAGCAATGTATTCTGTATTTGTCAGGTTTCTCTGATATTGAGTGGTTCTTAATAACTCCCAGCAAGAACTTAGCAAAACAAATTTTGTGGCCAATAGTATAAATTTATGCCACGGTAATTATAACACAATGCAGTAGAACATGCAGCTTAAAGAGAAATTATTATTATCTTATAAAAGCTAATATAAATTTCGTATGTACATTTAAATTTTAAAATTATACAATCTTGTGTGAATGATAGAGTATTGGTTAAACTTGTAATGTTCTGATATGGCCATGAATCTTTTTGCTTGACATGTCTCTATATAGCAAGTCTTTAATGCACCTTGACTGACAAGGATAAGAAACTTTTAGAATTTCCATTTCCTTTGCTGCATAGCAGCATCTAAAAAAATTATAATGCATGGAACTTAGTGTTCTTGCATGATCTCATAAGTGTGCAGAGAACAGCAGCAAAGCTGGTGAAAGGTCTAGAATATGAATCCTATGAGGAGTGGCTAAGGGAGCTGGAGTTGTTTAGCCTGGAGAAAAGGAGGATGAGCAGGGACCTTATTGCCCTCTACAACTACCTGAAAGATGGTTGTGGAGAGGTGGGAGTCAGTCTCTTCTCCCAGGCAACTAGCAATAGGACAAGGTAGAACAGCCTCAAGTTGTGTTAAGGGTGGTTCAGATTGGATATTAGGAAAAACTTATTCACTGAAAAAGAGGTTAAGCACTGGAACAGGCTCTCCAGGAAAGTGGCAAAATCACCATCTATGGAAGTGTCCAAAAAACAAGTAGACGTGGCACTTCATGACATGGTTTTGAGGACATAGTGTTATTCTGTTAAAGGTTGGACTTGATGATCTTGAAGATCTTTCCCAATCTATGATTCTATGATTCTAAGAGTCATGGATTTCCTGTCAAAGTTTGTTATTGTCCTAAAGAACATGTTGGAAACATCTACACATGCCTGACCATCTTCTTAAGTAAATCTTGATCTTGCTTTGTGAGCTGTAAGACTAATACACATCATACTGTATTTTAAGTATCTGAGTTTTCTTAGGAAATGCTTGTACTCTATAGTAACATCTACAATAATCTGAGAAATGGCGGTAGATGTGTAGGACAAGAGGCTGGTCTAGCTTGTCTCACCTTACCAATCTGGTAGCGAATCCAAGTTGCTTTATGATAGGACTCTGTTTGAGACAGAGATATGAGCTTGAAGTGTCTACACTTTTCTGAAAGTAAAAATCCTAAGAACATCAAAGGGGCTTTGAATTACTAGTTCTATAAGATTTAAAAAAATGTGTAGCAAACTTTTAAATAGAGATATTTTTATTTTATCAGACAAATATTTTTTAAGTGCTCTCATTTCCCTGTTTCTCTGCACAATGTATCTTTTCCCTCAGCCTTGCTCCAGTAACTTCTACCAGCTCCCTGGGTTCACAAACTCTATACATTCCTATCAAAGTAGCAGGAAAAATACTTTTGTGCCCTTTTTGTATTTAAAGCTGATTTCTGTGTTATGTGATTTGCTGTGTTAGAGCTTTCTCAAAGACAATTAAAATTAAAAAAAGAGAGCAATGATCCTGGAATTAAAAATGCAGTTGAAACATTGGAGATGGAATTATCTTGCAAGTCATGTAGAGTCTGACTCTACAGCTTCATTGAGAAACACCAAATCTGGACTCACATAAACCTGCCTAATTTCAGTTAACATATTTACTTGTTTTTAAAAGAATTCATGTTTACCTTTATGAGTTCCTTTTCATTTAACATTTTACTTCTCTACTTGGAAAAAAACTTATGCAATAAATCACTGTAGACTACTGATTTCAGTAGATCAAGGGCAATTTATACTATCTAAGATTCTAAGACTGTTTTCCTCATAGAGAAAATTTTGTGACAAAGAGAGAAAACTCAGTGGGGAAGGGGGAACATTTACCTTCATAATTACTGCTTTCAACTTTCTGTACCTGTATCTGCTAGTGATGGGTCTTTAGCTAAGTGTTTGTTTAAAGGAAGGAATAGATTTGGTTCAGAATCACAAATCATTTTTTATTATGTTAGTAACAAATGTACTAATAGAATTTTACTGTTCTGAGATTAAAAATTTAAAAATACAGTGCACCACTCATTTTGTCAACATGCCCTTGGTTTCGACTTCAGTATATAGAGTCATCCATGGTGACAGTAGATGTATATCAGATGTCATTGAAACTCTGTTTAGCAGGAAGACCTCAACTACACATATTTCTGCATAAGAAGTACTTCGAAAAACTCCTAATCCTGTTATGCCACTGTCCTGTTGTGCCACAGGATTCTGACTTTCAAGTTAGAACTGAATGAATACATTTTCTGTACAATTATTTAGATAGTACCTGCAAACTTCAAAGCACATGTATATGTCATAGCTCTCCTAACAGTTATTCTGAAGTGTTACCAAAGTTGATTGAATGCAATGATTTTCATGCACTTCTGTATCTACTTAAAAATTCCATAGCTGCATGAAGTCTACATTAATCCCTCAGCATTTCAAGTGCTGTAGTCACCTTAGTGGCCCTCCATTGAATTCCTCCTAGTTTGTGGCTATCTCCTTTGTGCTGTGAGCCCTGATTTGGACACAGTAGTCCAAAAAGCCTCCTCCTAGGTTCTGAGGAGGTTTTGCCTTTGCTCATGCAGCCCATTATGCAGGCAGAATTCCTGTCTCTGGGGACTGAACGTATTTGATTTTTTCAAGTTGTTGGAGAATTCCCCTGGTCAGAACAACTCCTGAAATATGCTAGTGGCCTCACAGTGATAGCAGCCAGCTCCCTCAACACCTTTGAATGCATCATCTCTATATGTCCAGTTTACTGAATTAATCTTCATCTCAATCCTCCTTTATGAAAAACCCTGTATGTAATGGATTCGTTATATCAGTAGGAATTTTTGAGCTTACCACTCTTTGGCTGGAGTGGTACACAAGCTGTATTAGTAGAATTTGTCATCTTTTCCAGAAAAGATTCTCAGATGGCCACAGAAAAATGCTGGGCATGGCTTTTCCTGAAGGAACTCCTTTGATCAAAGTTGCAGAAAGTAATGATGTTTTATTCTACAGGAAAACTGGAAAATCTTTTATATCTTGTTTAGGCCAATGAGAAATAAATTTTACATTCCTTCTTACTGTTTTGCTTCAAAACAGGATATAATTGTTTTGTTTACATGAGCTGGTAGTGCTGTTGCCCTTTCATTTGACAGCCCTGCCTGTAGTGTGCTCCGGCAGATTCCAGGACATCAGAGTTTGTTTTCTTCTCCTGTTTGACAGAATTGAAAATCTCTTATCTTATCTATAAACATGATCTCTTACAACATGCTATTAAGAACAAAGAAAGCAAAATTTAAAACACAAAAATAGGCATTCCAGAAGTCCCCAGGTAAATTCAAGCTTGGGTCTGAAGCTGAGAGTCTCAAATACTGAACTAGATGAGACATACTAAGGCAGGACTTTTTTGGTCCTTGCTCTTTATGTTTCTGAATTAGCTAAATATTTATTGACAAATATAGAAGTGAATCTCTGGCCTGCTAGCTGGAACTTCACATCTTCTGTGCCAGATGGGATTTGGGGCTCTTGGTTCCAGTGAATGTGTCATATTTTCTGCAAAGATAACTAAAGGAGCAGGAAGGAAGGAGTGCATCACTACTGTGTTGTGTTTGAGCCAGTTCCCAGCAAAGCTGGAAAGCAAATTCTGTCCTGAGTCAGGACAGGCAAATAAAGACAGTTTAGGTCTTGGTGTTGTCATTAATGTGACAGTAGAGCTTCATTTTCTTATGAGGATTCTAAAATCACCTTCCTTCAATCTTTCTTCCTCCAAAATTTCAGGGTGCTCATATAGTGAATTTTACTTAGCTTAAGTTTGAATCATTATTATTATAATTATTACTTCATAAAGGAAATAGCAATAATTCAATTGCATCAATTATCTTTGAAGATTTTTGAACTGCAGAGAAAAACATATTTAACCACTCCTGCTGTAGTTCCCTAGTCTTAACACCTACAGATTTTTGAAGTTGCAGCCAATGATGCATTTGCTTTGTTCACAGAGAGCAAATAAAAAGACTGATTACTGAGCTGGGAAGTGTCATCTTGGTCTGCACAGCTCCCTTTTCGTAGCTCTTGAAAATGTAGAAGCAAGTGTTGAAAAGGTCAATCTTGTTCGTATTTCTTAACTTCTGCATGAAAAAGAGCATTGCAACCTCAGGCTGACCCCAGTATTTTCCACTTAAGCTGCTGGAAGAAGTGAAAATATTAAAACTGTAACAGCAAGAAACTCACAAGAGAGAGACAGCAAAGAAAGGAGAGTAAGAAGAAGAGGAAAAGACCTCATGAAAAGAGAAGATAAAGAAGAAGGAAAAAAGCCCCCAAAGTGAGAATCGTAGAGGAGGCACATTGTGTGTTTGATCTTCCCTGCTGCAAAAGGATCTATTGAGACAAAAGATACCAATTGCTGGGATTTTCAGCAATTCTGCCTGAATATCTTACTTGGACTGTCTAGTCCTCTTAACAGTTGTTGCACCTGGCTCTTTATTTGTAAGTGTAACACGTATTAAAATGGTGACATGAAATTCAAGGAATCTGACAGGTGAAAGGAGAGGAAAAGAATATAAACAGCTCTGCCATTAACATCAGATATTTGGAACTAATGTGATACAGAGAATCATAGAATTGAAGAATTTAAGAGGTTGGAATGAACCTTACAGATCATCTAGTCTCAACCCCCCCTGCCATGGTCAGGGACACCTCCCCACTAGACCAGGTTACTCAAGGCCTTATCCAACCTGGCTTTGAACACTGCCAGGGTTAGGGCATCCACTACTTCCCTGGGTAACCTGTTTCAGTGTCTCACCACCCTCACAGTAAAAACTTTTTTCCTAGTACCTCACCTAAATTTCTCCTCCTTCAATTTGAACTCGTTACCCTTTGTCTTATCATTGAAGTTCCTAACAAAGAGCCCCTCTCCGGCTCCCTTGTAGGCCCCTTCAGATACTGAAAAGTTACTATGAGGTCTCCATGCAGTCTTGTCTGCTCCAGGCTCAACAGCCCTAACTTCCTCAGTCTGCCCTCATAGGGGAGGTGCTCCCATGTTCTTATTGACTTCATGGCCCTCCTCTGGACTTCCTCCAACAGTTCACTGTCCTTCTTATGTTGAGGGCACCAGAACTGCATGCAGTATTCCAGGTGGGGTCTCATGAGAGCAGAGCAGAGGGGGAGAATCACCTCTTTTGACCTGCTGCCCACACTCCTTTTAATGCAGTCCAAGATTCGATTGGATTTCTGGGCTGTGAGTGCACACTGCTGGCTCATGGTGAGCTTCTCCTCCACCATCACGCCCAAGTCTTTCTCCTCATTGCTGGTCTCAATTACTTCCCCGCCCAACCTGTAGGTGTGCCTGGTATTCCCATGACCCAGATGTAGGACCTTGCGCTTCATTTTGTTGAATAATTACGAGAATGTGGAAAGATTTCATAGGAAATGTTTTAAGGTACAGGATTGTGTCACAGCAAGCATTTTGCCAGAGCAATCATTAATTGATCTGATTGTTACAATGCATTCTTAGAGCATTTAGAGGTGTTAAGACTGTGCTTGCCTAAAAATACTGCATTACAGTGCAACTGTCACCCCAAGATCTCAAGTATAGTCCTGCAAAATTTTACACAGCTGTGGAGCTTCACAGACTTTCAATGCTATAACTTCAGAAAGATAAACAAGCTAATTCTGAAATTATATCCTACTTTGTGGCATGTTCTGGAAGCATTTACACCAGTCTTAAATAATAAATGTTTCCAAGACATATTTAAGCTGTGATTATCATTTCTGAGGGCAAATATAATGCAAATAAGACAAAGAAACCGTAAGACAGTGTCATAATCAAGATTAAGATATTGATGTTCCTTCTAGTTCATTACATGATATTGACAATGTGTTCTTTTTGCTCTTTTTCTCTAATTCTTTGCCTTGACTAGTAAAGCTTAGTCTCAGGATATCTTTGAGGGTAAAGAGGATGCTCTGATAAATGCCATTTTCACTTGATGGCAAAAGGGAGAATATATCACCTGCTGTGCAGTATATGCATCCCAAGGAAGCTTTGGGGCTTCTCACAGTAACATGGCTCAAATATGCACAGTAAATCTACCGTGACAGGACACACAATTTATCATCTGGACAAGCATTGCTCATGCAGTGCACAGCACAAATACATTTTTCTTAAATAAATTCTGGATAGAAACCAGAGACCCCTATGAAAATGAAAATCCCAGTAAGCCAGGTACATCTACTGAGAAACAAGGAATTCTCCATCAGTTTTTAAGAACTGCCTTTGCTAAGGAAGGAGCTCACTGAGAGTATCTATCCTAGGAACAAAATCTAGGTTAAAGAATGGAGCTAAGTCTGATAATAACGTGGTTTTAAATTGTCGAATTTGTTTTTTAGAAAAAAAAGAAGTGTAAAATCAGTTTAGCTTTTTTATATCACATCAGCCATATGTCCATTCTTCCCTTCTGCTCCACAGTTTGAAATTAAATGGTTTGTTAATAATGGAGAAAGCTCAGAATATTTTCACTGTACTACTCCTTTGCTTTGAGTAAAGCTCTGTTCTGTTTTCTGTCAAACCTGAATATTGGATAAGCTTGTAAATCTCAGAACTGGTGAAGTTCAATGATCAAATTCATCAGCTTGCTCTACTACTGTGTACTACTCTGATCATGTAAGGACCTAGTAGTCTCCACAGTTAAATAAGATTTAAATCAGATTTCTGTTTCAAAGCCAGTATAAAGAAGCTGATATATATATATAGATACATATATATATATAATTGTAAATGTTTCACAATGTCACAAGTCTATGACTATTCATTTACATGCACTATACATGTACTATACATACACTATAAATTTTGTTTCTATAAAATCTGTTTCTTGAAGATGATTCTTTCTGGTTTCCTAACTGAAAATTTTTTTACAAAAGTCACAAAAGTCCCCAAACAAAACCACAAAAAAGACCCAAACAAACAAACCAAAATCTTTACTTCTTGTCTATTTAGGGTAGACTAATGATAATCTCAGTTCCTTAGCAGAAAGCATACTCATGAAAAAATAAGAGCTGTTTTAGATGAAACAGCAAACTATTAAAAAATAGAGATAGAATACAGTATTGAATAGTGTCATAAATCTTTGCACAGCTTTAAAGGTGTACTCAGTTACAGTTGCATTCAGTTATAGCAAAGGGCACTAAGTAGCAGGTGTCTGTTAACAATTGGCACCCAACTGCATCTCCACTGTCAAATATATTTAGATCTCTTTGCCATAAATCCCCTTTTCATACATTTGGAAAATCACTAAAATAATTTATCAGCTATCCAACAGTCTCATGCTGGGAAAACAGCTTTTCTAAAACATTTGTACTTTCTAGTCCCAATGATTTCTGCCCAGTAATGTTTCTGATGACATATTAACCTTTGTAACTGATCCCTATATAAAGACTATCTTCACAACCCTGTAGAACAAACCCAGAAATAAGGCAAACCATTAGAAGAAAGAAATCATCTAACTGTAAAGGCATTCGTCTTGTCCTATGAAGAAAGGCTGAGAGAGCTGAGGTTGTTCAGCTTGAAGAAGAGAAGGCTCCAAGAATACCTTAGAGCAGCCTTCCAGTACCTAAAGGGGCCTAGAGAGAGCTGGAGAGGGAATTTTACAAGGGCATGTAGTGATAGGACAAGTGGTAATGGCTTTAAACTGAAAGATGGCAGATTTATATTAGATATCAAGAAGAAATTCTTGACTGTGAGGATGGAGAGACGCTGGAACAGGTTTCACAGAGTAGCTGTGGATACCAAATCCCTGAATTGTTCAAGGCCATGTTGCATGTGGCTTTGAGCAACCTGGTCTAGTGGAAGGTGTCCCTGCCCATGGCTGGGGGTTGGAACTAGATGATCTTTGAGATCCCCTCCAAACCAAACCATTCTATGATTCATCTGCTAAGAACAAGCCCAAGAATGGACTAAAATCATATAATAGTGAGTCAGCCAGTGCTGAAGATTGTATGTTTAACATACTCAAATCAAGTTGATACTACATGTCACTTCTTCCATACTTCATGGCTGTAAGTGCTATGAATTCCAAGTACAGTTAACAGGAAGCAAGGCTGTATGCAGTGTGCAGGAATCACCTAAGATTAGGTACTGAAAATTGAAAAAAAAATGGAAAGCAAAAGCAGTATTCAAACACTTTAATTTTATTTTGAAAAATACAATTATTAGAGTGCAAAATGCAGGAGTTACAATACACAGGTAAACAATTACCTAATCACAGAAAATATAATTTGCACTAACTTGTTCCCTTGTTCCAGAGGATAACAATGTTCTGCGACAAAATTCTGATTTCACCTAAGGGTGTCCTGGGGATGGGGGGATCGGTAGGTGGGGAATGTTAAAGAAATAAATCATTACTTGATCTTACCTGACAAATAAGTCAATTGATAGTAATCACAGTTATGGCTCTAAAACCACAAGCTATTTCTATGAGAAAATGGAATAAAGGTAAACTGTTATGTTCTACTGATAAATTTTATTCACCAATATTGCAAAAATATATTATATAGAGTAAAAATGTATTTAAAGATGCAGTAAAGATAGTTGTCAACAGTAAAAGATCTGTGACCAGAACCTGAGTTCAATAGCTCAGCATGTGATCTTTCTATTTTCATGGCAGAAATGGTCCTTCTGTAGATATCTTAATGGTCTGGATACAAATTTGAGCCAGGAATAGGGGCATAAACATTTTGGATAAATATGTTTAGAAAAAGAATATAGGGAGGTAATGTGTAAATTCATCTTTCAATCAATCTTATCTTGTAACTCTGCCTGCAAATATCATTCCACCCGAGACAGAAGGCAGAATTATCTCATAAAGCGGCAGAAACTGAGTTCTATGGGGTCAAAAACACCCTGAGACTTAGTTCTATGACCCAGTTACATGGGAAGCAATTCTTCTAATCACACAAGAATCTTTTAAATTTAATAAAAATATGCACATCCACAAGCCAGTTAATTTAATCTATTTCCCCTCTATTGGCTATAAAGAGGCTAGACAGTGATTTGCACACAGACTTGTAACATTTAAAAATCTAACTCAGGCAAATGGATCTCATCAAGCATTTCTTTAACACAGTCATTGAAAGCATAGAAAATTAATTTTAACTTAACCAGATAAAGAAGCGTGTGGTATTCACCAAGCTAGGATTCAACTGGGCTTGATTAAAGGACCAACTGTCACACATATTTATATATTTCATAAATAGTTTATGCTTTAAGAAAGTGCAGGTGTAGCACATAATGCATATATAAAACAATAGACATGCACATATATTCACAATGTACACAAAAGTTGAGCAACTTTCTGGGAAGGCCAAGTAAAAGGAGAAGATTTTCTTTCTGTTAAATATTTTCCATCTAAATATTCTGAGATCGTTTACAGTTGTTAGAGGTGAAAAAACTGAGATACAAAATGCAGAAATCAAAAATCTCCTCTGATTTATGTGTCATGCTAGTAAAGTATTCACCCAGTAAACTGTTATACAGATATTTAGAAATAAAGCCAAATAGAAAGATGTTGAAACCCAAGAATATAAATAGGATTTTTACATAGGCAGTCAGGTTAAAGATATTAAGTCAACATTGGACAAAGAAGAAGATCAACTAATTTTCCAAAGAAACTTTGCAGATCTAAACACAAGCAAACAAATTTAAAGTAGCATAGAAAATTTCTTTGTTTCATGCGTAACTTCTTTTCGGTATCACTATTACTTAATTTAAATTTTGTGCAATACATGGCACTTATATAATAGCTCAAGGGATTAGTATTTAAAATTTCATTGCTTTGAACTCCTTTTAGTAATAAAGGATTTTAACATGGTTTTTAAAGCACATAGATAATGAAATTCTAAATACCTCTACTAAGTTAGAGATGCAAATTCAAGCAATGAACCCAGTCCTGCAAACAAACCATGCTGAAAGGTGTAAGGGACTCTGACATGCTAATGAGTTTAGTCACCATTCTAAGCTCCAAGTAGAAACTTGGAATAAATAAGCATGCCTTATTTTTAATATGTCCATGTTTTCAAATAAATCAGAGATACCTGGGTCATTAAAGTAGAACTCAGCCAGAAGGCAGAAAACCCAAAGAAGGGTAATGCAACATTATAGCTGAGCATATTGTATGAGACTACTTTAGGAAAGATGAACATAAAACAAGCAAGAAAAGCAAAAATTGGATCTAGAATGAAGACTATCAGTTCAAATTAGGACTACAATAATGATGCAAAGGTAAATAAGTCTTTCTAATTCAACTGGTTATAACTACCATATGAGATTTCCAGGAATCTCCGTCAGAAGAATCGGAAAAACAAAGTGGATCTATGTATTCTCATATGGGCCTTCAAGTGCTTCTGAGAAGTGTTGAAAACATCCCCGTGGTCTTGGTGCTCTTGTGGCTTGCCATAGCAGCCTCTGCTTCTAAGCTGCCTTTTATTTGACCAGGATGAGCAACTGTCAGAGTGAATTCATGTGATGATGGACTGTATTCAGTGCACAATACTCTGTAATCTCTGACTATGAACTTCATCTCATCTAACTGTAATTCTTTAAAAAATTAGTGTTTAGGACAAACTAGGTATCAAGGCCTCTTTGGAGACAATGGAGAGTAACAAGCACTTCTGGAAGGTGACAGACCCCAAAGCAAGAAAAATCTAAGAGATTCTTATCTCTTCTCATTTATAAATAGAACATAAACAACCAGCTGAGACACCTACCTTATAAATAGTGAAGGCTGGATGGGATTAATCACCCTCTTAAGGAGAAGTACCTCTCAGAAAACATCTGGCAGGACAGCTTTCTTCTCATTTTCAATTATGTGGATGATTTCTGCCATGAAAGGTGATATAGTATGCCTGTGGCCAAGTGAGTAAGCTGATATTGTGAAAGTGATGAATATATTTAGCCATCTTTGAGCAAAGTTTAGTAGTATTTAGAAATAAGGAGAGACAGCACAAAGGGAGAATTGATGGATATGAAAAGTGAATATCCTTAAGATCATTAGTGATTTGAGGATAACAGTATGAGAGCTTATGTTCTGGGCAGTTTCAGAGAAACACTCAGTTTTCCCAAGGCTAAAAGCAACACTTCCTTCTGCCTGTTATACCAGTTTTTTTCACCACTTCGGCTCTTAAACTCTGCTGAAAATTCCTCCATTTACAGTTATGAAATGCAAACTTCACAAAACATATATTGTAAAAACTGCAGAGAACACTAACATTAATCCTCAGAATAATCAGAACACTGATGCAGAAGAAAAATATGCTGCATTAGCAATAATTCATGTCTGTGTAATGTATATAAAATGCTACATTGAAGATGATTGCACTCTGCTGGACTGTATAATAGTTATGCAACATCCAATCCAAAAGGGAGTATAAGGACTTCAATGCAGTGACTGTCACATAAGACTTGTCTTAATGGAGTTGCCACTTAGAACATTATATTCATGTTTAGGCCATGGGTAAATCTTCATTATGAAGATATAAATGCTGTTTCACAGCATTATCAATTTTTATCTTTTACTGTGAGTCATGACTTCAGAACTGAAAAGTCTGACAAAATATTGATAAAATGTATTTTGAAAGAAGACAAATGAAACAAATAATGCCTTCAGTTGGCTGCATTTGCCGTCTCTTTACATTTCAGACATATTCATGACTTTGAAAGCCCTTACTATTTTTTTCTGAATATTTCAGATTTACAGTTTTGATATCAGTACATGTTTTAGGTTTTGTTTGTTTGTTTGTTTTTACAGAATCCTGACCTATACTTGTAAATCCTAGGCTTCATGCTACAGGACCATACAGCAAATATTAAAATGAGAGAGTATTGCTAGTTCAAATAAAAGAGCTAGCCATCAAAAGCATAGCTTTTTTTGTTTATTTAAAAGGAAAAAAGTAGGCAAAAAATATATAAAGCTAAGACAACAGGTGTACTCACTCCTTATGGCCTGGTTGAGATCAATAGCATATTGTAGGTAGACCAAAATAAAAGACAGGATCATTTGTAGCTTAGCTCAAAGTGTTTCCCAAAGGGAAACTGCAGCTTCTCTACACAATGGGAAATGTTGTCCAAGAGGAACACATTGTTCAAGTGATTAAGAATGGTACTGGATTTATTTATGTATCCATATCCCTACATGTCCAAACAGAAAGATCACTGCTGTAAGCCTTATGTGTGCAATCTCAGAACTACTCCCCCTCCATAAACTATAAGGAGTTAATTTCCAGGTAACCAGAAAAGAAAAAGTGAATGTCTCATGACTCTAAATCATTGCATGAGTAAAGTGAACAGTCAGATGCAAACTAGGCATGCATTATTTTTTCCTGCTGTTTCAAGCTCAGACTAATTATCTGGGCCAAGAGATAATTTTTTTGAAAGGACATCTGCTGTACAAGGATATGGTTTGCATAAATATTATCTTACTGCTCTCTGTGCTTCCCTGCCTTCTCCCTCCACCTCCACCTCCATTTCAGGCATCTGAGACACAAAATAAGGAGCTCAGATATTTTTTAGCTCATGACCTGCAAAAGACACAAAGGACCAGAATCTCAGCTTCTTAAGATGAATAGAAGAGGAAAAAAATCACTTAAAAGCATATTTTTCCCTATTAGAAATGGTAATTAATAAGAAAAAAAGAGATACTACTCTTTAAAATTCTACTTTTTTCTATGTATATATGATAGTGGGTGTGTAAAAAATTTTCAGCTCTTATTGAAATATGCAAATATGGCAATGTGCATATCGTAGTTAAAATCATCATGCTCTCTCTTCTTTTCCCCCTTAATCTGCACTCACACTTTGGAAATGGCATTGATCAATTAGATGTTGCAATGTATCTTTAAGGTTGTGGTAAGTGTCCCTCTAAGATCATGTGGTTCTTTAAAGATAAACATCACTCTAAAATAGTATTAAAAAACAGTGGTTAAAATCTGAAAGCATGTTTTCTGGCTTGAGATAACAGAGGTCCCTTTTTAGTTCAAGCAGCAATCATGAACCCAGGGGGCACAGCCATCTGAATTCTTGTTTTGCCACCTACCTCTCTGCAAATGAATTTGTTAAGTGGGACAAATATCTGCTTACTTTGGAGATATTAGCTGAGCATGTTTCTATTAAAAATACAGGGAAGGTATTATTAGAACAGACACTAGAGAAGAGCCAGCTGAATACTTAATGGTGCTTAACATTGGTCGATGCTAAGAAAGTTCCCTTTATCCCCACGTTTACATTTGCTTTCCACTGCTATTTCTAAAAGCTGTTATGCAGATATCCTGTCTCTGATGTGTGTCCTCAGTGATCATTGCATTAGTCCAAAAAAACCTTTAAAATTCAACAGTACCTCTTCCAAGCTGCAGCAGCAGGGTAGCTTTCAAATGAATCCAGCAGTGTGGCAAAGTTGCAGTGCTTATGTTTAAAGCAGGTACCAAGTCTAAAAGCGATTTCACAGATGAAAGACAAGTTATCAACAGCATTACAGCAGTACTGGCACATTTTCTTTGGAAATTATCTACCATATATTGCAAAATGACTATAAAATGGAAATCTACAAGGTCCTCTGACTCTGCAACCAACTTCACATTTGGCTAACACAAGCCATTAAATTATGCCCTGTACCTGTGCCAAGAAACTGAATGACAACGACCCTTCACTTTGCTTTGTTGTGCTGAGCTGATTGACAATGTAACTTACTCATGCTTCAAATGTCATGCGAGATAAGTGTTGCTCTCCAGAACATCTTTAAGAGTGTTACTGTTGTACAGTATATCTTATACACAACCTGCCTCCTGAATTTTTGTGCATCTCAAGCAAACATTTTCATTATCTTTTCAGTTCTTCTTCCAAACCCTAGAGGAAATATGTGCCTCAGCTTTCATGGTTCAAGATGTAAATTTCTAGTAGCATCAGGAGACAAGCAATACAATATCTGACTGCAGCAGCCAGTGTCATAGGCCAGATCTCACTTGACTGGATTTCTCTTCCTCCTTTCTACTCAAGCTAAAAGGCAGGAAAAGAGTGACATGAAGAACTGGCATTAACTTCTGTGTTGATTTCATTTTATCTAAGTGAAAGCTGCATGCAAAATCTGTGGAAAATGCTGGTCTTTGTTTATACAAAGCATCAGCTATTTCTCTTAAAACATATTTAGTCCAGTACTACACAGAGTGCCTTGGTACAAAGATGAGTTTTAGACAGAAGAAATAGTTTCAAACTGAAAAACTCCTCCTTAATGTTTATACATCAATGCTACTTTTGTCATAGTAGGAAAAAATTAAAATTGTGCCCTTACAAAACACCAAACTCTTCTCTGATTTGCAAACACAGTAATGGTATTTTTGAGGGAACATCATTGCTCTCTATTATTCTGAACATGTGAATATGTGTGTAAGGTAGAAAAAACTGAATAAGCAAGATAAAACATGAAGAAAATGATTGATGCAGAAGTTTCTATTGAATTTGGAAAACAACACAATAGTTGCTCAAGAGTACAGTCTGGCCTGTATATGTGACTGAAGACTTCTGAATGAACACTAAAGAACTCATTCATAATATTTTTATTTCCTATTAAAATTAATAATGTTCTCAGATTCCTGCTTCAGTGACCATGAAACAAGATTATATAGGTGCAATAAAATGTATTAAAAAATTATTTCTCTGCATACATTCCCTTTTCCACAGGAAAGAAACACAACACCCTCCATATTCTTCTATAATTATAAGAAATTTCAAAGCAGTTACAAAATCAATCTGCTTGTTAAGTGTGGAAACAAGACTCATCTCCACATTTCTATTCTACCAGCTCATGTTGACCTATACAATGCAACTTTTACCAAAAGGTGGAAGGTCAGTAAAGATCAGCAGGTTCTCATGAATAGCCGATCCTCTCATTCTGCTTTGAATCTCTCCTCACCACAAAGAAAGAGTTAGGAAATGCATCACTGCAAAAATAGACTTCTACTAGAAATTCAATAGAAAAAGTGGAAATTAAAGGAATTATTTTGCAAACAGGAATTTACATGGGTGCCCCAGGCGAGCAGTATTCAAAGAAGAGCTTTGCCTAAAGCTAGGCCTATGGATGACAATCCTGCTGTAACAAACAGCTGGAAATGTTGCATCTCATAGGTAACTTGAGGTTGCTCCATTTTTTGGGTAGAATTCTTTGGCCTTACTTTCTTTATGATGTCTGAATAAATGTATCTCTGATTTCTTCTACCATCTCTTTTCTTCTTCTGTTTCTCATTTAGTTTATTCCAGACCTCCTTTTCTTTGTCTTCCTTGGGTTCTTGTTATATTTTTTTTTTTCCAAGAGATTCCACCAAAGTCGTTCAGTCACCTCCCTTCTAAGGCATTTTCTGCACTTGAACTTATTATTGACTTGATATTAGCTCATGTCACCCAGCATCAACATCAAATATTAAGAGAAAAACACCATGCAGAGATTGATAATTTTCTGTTGACAATTAGTAAAGTTTGTAATGGAAAAGAAAAAGCCAACAACTTACAAACAAAGAAAAAAATCTAAACCAGGCACATGTAATCAAGAAGGGAACAAAATGGAACTAAAAGGTCCTGAAAGCCCAGAGCTTCATGAATAAGTAAGAACCTAGCCTCTAACCTCAGAGTGTTTACCTTAAGTGTAAACATTATTTTCTAAACTTTTTATGAAATTCACAGACTTCACAAAACAAAGCTGTTTAATTAGTAATAGCTTCACACAGTCAAGTGTCAAGTAATGTACCTAAGATTCAGCAATTTCAGCTTACACAGCAACTTAAGCCACTCTGCTTTGTCTTTGAAAGGCAGAGCTCTAACAGGGATTCAGGGGCACTCTGTCCAGAAGGAACTTTTACAGTCAGACAGCCATTATACAGGAATGCACAACAGTAATTTGAAAGGATAAGCTTGTTTTCCAAACTCTGGACTAAATTTTTCTAGTTGCTCTGAGAAAGCCATGGCCTGTAAGATGTGTGGTGTTGGGGATTTTTTGCTATTCTGAGAATTCTAAAATTAGGAAGATCTAAATCATTAATGCTGGAATAGATATGACCTTATTGCAGAAAGGATGACTAGACACTGGAAGGGACTGTCCAGAGATGTGGTGGAGTCACCATCCCTGGAGGTGTTTAAGGAGAGACCAGACATGGTACTTAGAGCCATGGTCTAGTTGACATGGTGGTGCTAAGTCAAAGGTTGGACTTGATTTCAAAGGTCTTTTCCAACATGATTGATTCTGTATAACAAAAAAGAGGAGTGTTCCTCACAGTCTTTCTTTTGTCCCGTAATAAGCCCAATTCAGACTATTCAGTTCAAGGATTTTTAAAAAATAATTTAAGTTGCACACAGTAAGTCTGCTTGAAAACCAACCAACTCTTTAATAGCAGAGAATGAAGACAAACAATTACTTCCTGCCTTTTATAATGTCCTGAAATTGGGATATGCACGGTTTGTATCCAAATCCCATATGATTTTTCACTTTAGTCTTCCTTTGCAAGTCAAAATACTTCAGACCTGTAATTAATACTTTCTTCTTTATGGAAAAAAGGTTTTAAAATTAATTTTAGGGTTTGTTTTTAGGGCTATTTTTGGTCATTTTTTTCCAGAGGGGAAACATTTTTGAGCAACGCCACAACAGATCTGTAATAAACACCAGGACAAAACATAGACCTTCATATTTGTTTGACAAAACTTGCAATGGTACCTGAAAGAGGCAAGTATCAGTCTCCTTCTGCAGAGGATGAAATGTGTATATAAAAACAGACGACACCAATGTGTATAACTGGAAATCCTTATGTGACCTGCAATAGCCCTTCTCATGTCAATAATTAAATCAAGATATGATTTCATATCGAAGAAGAGCTTAATACGCAGTCTCCTGATCCTAACTGTGGTTAATTGTCTGTTTGTGGAACTGATGTTTCTGATGTAGTTCTACAGCACTGTTTGATATTTAAGCTCCAAAAATCAAATTGGGAGCCTCTATTTCACAATAAACCATTTTTTATTCACAATTGAAGGATTATTTTTTCTGTTATTTAGTCTCCTAAAATCATCTTCTTTATCATTTTTTTCTCTTCTCTGTTCCCTGTTAATTCAGTTCTTATCGTTGTAATATGATTTTGTTCTCTATCAAAGAATTGCCACTGCAGCTTACTTGATGATCAAATGGACTGGATGATCTAATTCATCTTTATCATCTTTCCTTACTTCAAGCATAAATCACATCTTCACTCATAAATATATTCAGATCTACAGCCAAAAGGTTATAGAATTAGCCCAGGAGATACAAGCTTCCTTCACAGGTTTCTCAGCAAAAATGAAATTTTTTTCCCTCTGCAAGACTTCTGACTGCTATCAGCAATTTAGTCAGAAACTAAGACAGGAAAATAACCTTCTTTCTTATTTATTTAAGAACACTGAGCAAAAACTCTCTAAGCAGACTGCAAACGGTGATATGAGTTTTTAGATGGGTTATTACTGCAAAAAAGAAACTCTTAATGAGACACGTCACTACATAGAGTTTCTCACATTACATGCTAGAGCCTCAAATATATGGTGTTTTTCCCCATAAAACCAAAACTAGACTATATAATTGGTCTAAAATGACAAGCTCATGAGTAGAGATAAGAAAGATTGGTTTTGTTCTCAGTTCTGCCTCTGACTGCATCTTGCTTTCTTTGTGTATGAATTGATGAGAGTGTTTAAACTTTTTTATAGTTCTGTTTGAGATCTAAGAAATAAAAGAGGCATGTAAATGTCAAGTATTATATTTAACTGCCTATATATCTTCTTGGTAACATAGCTGTGTTGTCAAAATAGTATTCTGGAGGCAGCCACAGAGAAAGGAAAAGAGCATGTGTGAAGGAGATTCTATGAGCCTTTGTGATGCAGTGAGAGCAGATGTGGGGACAGAGAATTAAACAGGGACTACTGTTTGTATGAGGGATAAAACCATAAAACTTTTCCCAACATATACTATGTTTTCTAAAGGGAAGTCATGTGGAACAAATCTATTTAAATTTTATTGATAGCTAAAATATATCAGGACATGTCTCCCAAGATACTGCTTAAAATACATTTATGATGCCCACAGTTCTCACTGACCTGAAAAATTTTCATTCTTTTGTAAACAGAAATACCTTGAAAGAGCAAGGTGGAGTTTTTCTTTGAAATATAACTCCCCCATGATATACTTACTTTAGAAGGTCTTATATGCTTGAAAGTTTGATTTTTCTTTTCCATTTTGGTTACCTGATTGAATAAAAAGCACTTCCATTCACCTGGAATCTGATCTTTTCCTCTGTTTTCGGACTATCACAGCTGTAACAGCCATGACCATTTCTTTCTGTGCTATTATCAGAGGGTAGAAAGGCCTCTAAGGACACTGAACTGTCCCTTCCCTTCATGGTTATTTATTTGCCACCCAGCCTGTGAGTCAATACAAGGTAGGATTTTATTCAGCTTGTTAGATTAGGGCTGCCCTATTTGTACAACAGATCTTAATACATAATGCAGCAAGGCTAAAATCACCTTGCTACCTTCTCCTTAAGAGCTCACCTCAGAGAAGCGAATGAAACAGTGGCATAAATAAAAAGTTCTGCAGATGGCCAGGGAATAGGCCAAGCAACTAACAGGAGAGAAAAAAATAGAATCAGGGCTTCATTTTAGCCCTGGGGAGTCCTTGCAGACTGCAAAATCATATTGTCCACCTCTTGCTGTAGAAAATATTGCAGTATGTCAGGCTTTATAGACACAGCATCAGTTCCAGCATGTCAATATTAATGACATTTTGAGTCAAGAGTGAAACCCAACTGACACAGGCCAACCCTCCTTATTGACTAGGGAATATTTTCTACAACTCTCATTTAGAATTCTTCAGTGCTGGCTTTCCAACTTCATATCTGTGAGCTGACAAAGCTACAAATGAGGCCTCCAATAACAAAAACCAAACCAAACCAAAATAAAACAAACTCACTTAAAATCATAAACTGGAATTCCTCATATTTTTAAAAAAAAAACAAACACGTGAAGGTGAAAATGGACAGCCTGAGTGAAGAACATCACTTTTGCTGCCCTCCAGCTGAAATTCAGCTTGCTTTCTTATCTGTCCTTTGCATATAATAGACATACAATAATACAATAATAGACAGGCACTAGTAGAAGGAAATTCATCTCCCCCAGAGATAGTTATCTAAAGTACCAAGCTTAGAATGACTCACTTTTTGAAGACATTTATTGTTTGACTATAACTACCCCAGGCACAGCTGTTTCAGTCTTGATATCTAGAGATGGGTGAATCCCTTCCTACACATAAGGAATACCCATGTCACTGTTGAGGAACTCTCAGATATGCAACCCTGCAAAAATCAAACAAGTATCAATGTGATACTAAATGTATTTAGCTTTGATAATTTTATTCCTTCTATAATGTTCCCAGTTAAAGAGTTTTGCAGAGGATATTGAAAAAACAGAAAGCTTTGAAATAGTGACTTGGAGGCAGGGCTGCCTGAAGTACAATGTTATGTGAATTTGCATCTACTCAACCCCAATGTATTATTGGCTTTTTGCATGTTATGAATTCTTGGAATCCACAAAATTACTCAAGCTCATTGTTCTGTGAAAGTGAGGAGGTAAAACTAACCACAAGGTCTCTGATTATCTTGAAATAGGTATAATATTCTACCAGTGTTAATGGTACTGTTCAGTGTTACTACACCTGGCACTGACATACAATAAGTGTAAAATTCTGCAACATTTAATGCAGCCATAACCATGAAACAGATCCTCTTATCTCTCTTATCACCTTGAACCTCATTTCAGAGCATTAGTTTGTTTGTAGGACAACATCATGTCTTTTAGCTTTATCTTAAGCAGAGCAATTTCTCTGAGGGTATAGCTTGGCACAGCATCATGGCAGTTCAGAGATCTACCTCAGCATTAGCTGAGAAGCTAGCTCTGTTACTTTTCCCTGAATCATAATTACTCTTCTTTTTCCCACAGAGAGTTAATGTTGAGCACGTTGAGTTAATTAAATTTAATTCAGGTTATTTTTCATGTTCCTAATGTTAAGAGCCATGTTGCCAACCTAAAATGTTTGTGCAACAGCTCCAGTGACATGATTGGAATTCTTCATAAGAGCAAGAATTTACTGCAATGTGATCAGAACCCTGTGAATGCCCTGTGAAAGCAGTTATTTACATCTCTCATACAAATCTCTCTGCCACTTCATACAATCATCTGTTTCTGAATCAGGCCATATGCCTTCTAATCAGGAAAATCTGAAACTTGCTCCCACAAAACTCAGTGAACAGTATCTATCTACTTTGTTTAGGAATAAGATTTTACCACAAAGACAGTCAATTCTAGGAAGAACTTGCCCAATGAGGTTGTGTGATCTCTGTCTTTGGACACTTTCAAGTCTAGATTGGATAATGCCCCGTGCAATCTAGTCCAACCCTCTAACTTACCATGCTTTCAGAAAGAGGATGGATGTTATCCCGGGATCTCTTCCAGCCTGAATTACCTTATGATCCCACAAGCACTGAGTCACAGCTGAAAAACTAAAAACTGCTTAACATTTCCTTTTCTGATGTGGTGAAACATCATTCTGGCTAGCACTGGGCCCTGCAAGAAAAAAATCCTCTGCTGCACCCAGTTCCTTGGAGCCTGCTTTAGGGCACATTTTTTGCCACCATGAAGGGATTGGTCTTGGACCAAGAATGTGCATTGGTTCCATCTGCCTTTGTGCTATAATCAAGAGCAACTCAACAATGTAGAGAATTGCAACAGAAATAACAAGATTATCATGTGTGAAGGATGGAATTTAGCATCTGGTGTGGAAAAAATGGAAGGAACAAACACTAAGAGAGAGTATATCAGAGTGCAATATGCTGACGTTCACTACATTTGCAAGTCACCAAGACCCCATACACACAAATCAAGAAATGAAATACAGTGATTAAATCCTAAAAGCTCACACTGGTGACACAGAATAGAGAAATCAAACATTGTCAGCAACTAGAAGTTATGCAAAAGAATGCCTAAAACAAAGGCTTACAAACTAACTGAGAGCCATGAGTTGTGAGGAAGACTTGACAGCTGGCATTCTTTGCAGCCCAGGTCTCTGAAAAGAATCCTGGGCAGGCAGCCTGCATACAAATATCCTGGTTCATATGAGTATATGGGCATGAGAGTATGAGTGGGAATGAATGAAATAATTTTTTTTTTAAAATAAGCCCATCTTTTTCTGCAAATCTAGCACTACTTGCTGTGTTGCTGTTATTCCTATGGTAAGACAGACTGAGACTCCCAAGGGACACAACAACAATATGCAGGCAGGAACTGGCTGTGCAGTGAATTTTAGGCCACCACCCTTGGAAGTGCTAGATGAAGTCAGAACAGCAAGACTCCCAAGGCACCAAACCAGCCATGTTCATGCAGTTTTATTCTCAGTACATGGGGGGTGGTCCACAGCACACTTTGAATGCTGTGATTATGTATAGGAATAGAATAATTAAAATATGTATATTCTTTCTAGTCAGACACTTGAGAATTTAGTTTTGTTTGATCATTTACATTTTCTTGGTTTTCGCATGAAACTCTATCGACAGGAATTTAAATTTCTCAATAGTGAACCGCATTTTTCAGTTCGGTCTATGCAAGTAATTTTGTACTATATTTTTTCTGCCATTGGCTACTATGCTGCTCTGGTTTTTAGTCAGGAAATTTTATCTCTCTACTGCACATCTCTTCCTCTGGGTCATTGCTTTGCAAAGTGAACAGAATTGCTTTAGCAATCATTCACTCCTCTGCCCATTTAGTTAAAACATTTTCTCTCTCTTGAAGTTCCAAACCAGTAGGTCAACACTGTAATGTATTCACCAACTTTGTAGGTATATTTCAAAAAGCATTCTTGAACTTGCAATTTGAAAGCAGGAAATAAGGTTTCATTTCATAGAATCATCAGGGTTGGAGGAGACCTGTAAGATCAACAAGTCCAGCCATTAACCCGTCACTCTGCTGTGACCCTTAAAACCTAAACCATATCCTACAGCACCAGATCCAGATGCCTCTTAAACATTCACAGGGACAGTGATGCCACCACCTCCCTGAGCAATCTATTCCAGTGCCTGCTCACCCTAAGAGTGAAAAAAATTTTCTAACACCTAATCTGAATCTCTAATCCCATTTCCCATCTCTAATGGGAACAGCTTAGCTAACAGCCTGTGCAGCGCTTTGAAAATGCAGTTGTAAATTAATGCATGGATGTATTATGCCTATGACTTTCTGCCATTCGATTCGTGCTACCTCGTTTTAGAAAAAAAGTTAAATATTGACTGTAAACTCTTTTTTTACATCAACATACTGAAATACTTAACTGAATTACTTTTTACTACATAGGACCTTAGGGACTGTGACTGATTAGTGTTAGTGTATTCACACTGCAGAATTCTAGCTTAAATGTCCACCATTCTTTGAAATTTCTTAAATTCACTTTCAAAATGTAGATGACATATAAGACTCTTTATTCTCTCAGTTCCACCATCTGCTTCCAAATGTATGTATACAAAGATGTACTTTTTTTGAACCAATGCCAAACCATATCCTTGAAGCAATCCCCTTTTGGTGATAAAGGAAAAATAAATCTAAAACAAAAGACTATTGAGACAAAACTTCCTATCCTTCAGTGTCTGGTAAAGTCCACCTGAGCCTATGCCAGTAATGACTGCATGCAAAGAGGTTATCTACCTATGTACACACGTACAGAACAAATGGAAAAAGCTTTTAGCCCCTTATTAGTTGAGGGTCTTCAGGATTTATTCCTTTGCTTTTTTTGTCAGCTGAGCTCATGTTGATTACAACTAAATAGGTTGTAGGACAGATTTGGCATGAGATTAATGTGACAAGTATTACCCATAGATTTGCATAAGGAGCTATCATCTCTACAAGGTTGGAAGAGTATGAAGTAGTTCCTAGAGATTAATTTCCTTGCTGGTTTACCGAATCAGGCACGGAATCTATCAATAAAGCAAGAGGCTCCAAGGGCACAAATGCCACTTGCATCTTAACTGTACAGAGTGTGTTAATTGACTGCAAATATAGCTATTGCTTCAATTTTCCATGAGACATAATATAAATCTATTCATTTCAATAAATTTATATTATGTTAATTTTTGTAAGAATGCTGGGTGGCAGTGTAAGCAAAGTGCTATGATTTTTATGGTATATCATACCATACCATACCACGCTCCTACTTCATTTTACAGCTTGTGGTGGCCATGAAATTTCCTGTATGCATCTTATGAAAACAGATAGAAAAATGTGCTTGAGAGCTTTGACTTCGGCTGACCATGACATTGGATTTTGCAAACTAACCTGTATCTCTTGGTAGCTAAAAAGCTCTCACTCTTCCAGCATGAATGTTGTTTTTTGTTGTACTTGAGACTTTAGTATGCAGTATCACATATAAAACCAGCAGTTTGTAAAACTAACAAACACATTAAGGGGAAGACAAGAAGAACATTTTTACTTGCCTGAAAACTGATAAATAGTGTTCCTTTATACTGTAAGATGAGCTGTAAGGCAAGTTGCAAGGAAAGTAACACATGAAACAAAACATAACCAATGAAACAAACTCACAAGTAGTCTGCATGATAATTAAACATTCTTCCAGTTACAGTCACTTTTTTTTTCTGCATCTTATTCTGAGTGGGGTAGTGGGTTTCAGCTAAAACAGGTCAGGTTAAGATAAGATATTAGGAAGAAATTCTTCATTGTGAGCATGGTGAGGCCCTGGAACATGTTGTCTAGAGATGTTGTTGATGTCCCATCCCTGGCAGTGTTCAAGATCAGCTTGGATAGAGCTCTGAGCAATCTGATCTAGTGAAAGGTGTCCCTGTCCATGGCAGAGATGTTGGAACTAGATGATCTTTAAGGTCTCTTCTGACTCAAATAATTTTATGATTCTATGACTCTATGAATCTATGATTTTCTATGTTCTGTAGTGCTAAGCATAAAGCAAGAGTACCCACTTTTTCTCCAACTTGAGGTCCAAAAGATAAGAGTTACTGATAAATCCCAAACAATTCTGTTTTATGAACAGAATGTCTCAACATCTTAATGCAAGGATCACCCCAAAACAGGGTAGGACCCCATTGATCAAACTTCCCAGGAAGGATGGGCACTCACTCAACAGCTAAAAGGAAGAGTACTGGTGATATGTATAGTAAGTTGGTGGTTTTTTCTGTAATTTGTTACATTAGTATTTTTAGTAACCACTTTGCAGATCCCTTCCTACGTGGAATGGAAAGCTCAGGATCACTTTATCTTGGCAGAGATAAGAGGCAGACCAGCAGAATAGCCTTTGGTAAACCAGGGGGCAAAGTAATGGGCTTCACCTCATAACTCCACCTTATGAGAACCCAAAAGTCTCCTCCTATTACAGAATCACAGAATATCCTGTGGCTCCATCATAGAATACCACCAAATTCATCAGGCATGACTTGCCCCTGGTGAAGCCATGTTGGTTATTATCGATCACCTCTTTGCTTTTCACGTGCCTAAGCATAGCTTCCAGGAGAACCTGCTCTATGATCTTGCCAGGCAGAGATGAGACTGACTGGTCCATAGTTTCCTGGTCCTTCTTCTTTCCCCTTTTTAAAATCGTCATCAAGACCAACTCCTGGCCTTGCACAGAATAGCCCCAAGAATGCCACCATGTGCCTGAGGATGCTGTCCAAATGCTCCTTGAGTTCTGGCAGGATTGAGAGGGTCTCAGGCTGGGAAAATACATACAGCACAGCATGACAAGTGGGAGATATGTGGGCTTACATCTGTATGCCAAGAGCATATATAATTCTCACTCTTAGTGCGTAACACTGTGGCATGTCTAATTACAGACTATGCATTTTGAAGTATTTAAGATACATAACATTAAAACTAACCAAGAAGGGGTTTTAAGATACTCTGTCTTGACACAATGTATAAAGGGATCATAGACTGACCTTGGGTTTTGTGGATTTGAGATTTAATGTTAGTTACTCCCAAGGGACTATTCTGCAGCCACCTGTTAGTTACTGATTAGACAGTATATGTAAGAAACAAAAGGTATCTTTGTGAAAATACAGGAACAAAAAATGTCACTGAAACTCTGTTGTGTATTCCCTCTGAAAACCTTAATTTAAGGTAATAACACTTCTTCAGGACTGAGCAATGCTTTTCTAATTGCTTGTATTATCTCATAACCAGTGTTTCACAACAGGTAGTAGATAGATTGTAACTAGCAAATCTCTAAGGACTCTACACAGAAGCATAAACATACAAGAAAAAAATATAATTTCAGTGATTACCTTCCAAGCCTTTAATAAAGGTAGTTAAGGCCTGATTTAAAAGCCTCCCCTCTGATGGTAATAGCCTATTTGTCAGTTGTTATTATACAGTGATGATAGTCATTGTGCAGTAAAATGCTTAGCATTTAGTACTAAATGTTGGGGGTTTTTCTATTTTTTTTTCTTTCTAGATGTTTGTATAATGGCAAGTAGTGAAGAGATTGGCCTGAAGACTGGCTCTCTAACTCCCAATACACCAAGCTTTAAAATAAATTTTGAGACTGTACATTTATTTAGCTTAGAGTTCAGTCAAAGGGAGTTTAAAAGACTCACTTAGAAGGAAACACAATAGAGATATCAGAACTTGAGCAAGAGGAATCACTTTTTTACTAAGCTCAAAACAGTTGGATTAGGTTCTGTCTTTTAGAATAATATAATCCGTGTGTCTTCTACAGAGTTTTATTACATGACTTTATGAGTGAGTGAGATCTTGTACTCTATTTATTTCACTCCTTTCATAGAATATATGATGTAAAAATCTGATCATTGGTGAATATGTGTTAGAGAAATTATTAGCCCCCTCTAAGGAGGCAATGGCATTGCATTTAAAATACCTGTAATTTTCCCCCATAAATTTAGATTCAATTTGACAGATTATAATCTAGTAGTGATGAAAGAAGCAAGACTAAAAATTTAGTTTTAGAACACAGAAATTGCAATGCGTCTTTATTTACCTTTGGTTTATTTATAATAAATTCTTGTATATGATCTTTATCTTAACCAGCAAATTAACCAGTGCAATAACATTAACTGCTTTGAAATCAACTCCAGATTTTATTTTCCAGAATCAACTGTTACTGTATAAATGATATGGATACTTGACATTCAGTTCATGCAATGCAATAGACACCTCACGTCATTTAACCAGTGGAAGAGAAAGACTTATTTTTCTTCCAAATATCCTTGCCTACAATAATCAGTCTGAAGCACGTCAAATTTTCTGTGAAAAGTACCAACATTTTCTGTATGAATGACAAGATATGCATCTAATTGACAATGGATGCATGCAAAAATTGGGAATGTGATCATTGCATAGAAATAATAAACTCAGGGAAAAAAAAAACTAAAGAAAAATGCTGAACCATGGTAAAAATTCAGTAGAGGTCCCATGTTATATTGTACTGTGGTTAGGATCCTCAGAGTAAAAAAGTTTTCATTTTCTTTGAAAAAATACTTTAGAAGTATATTAGATTTATTTACCTACCTCACCCAATTTTTTCAAGAATCTGCTAGGTTATATTTATTCAAAATGTAAAGCACTATTAACATGAGATAAAATGTTTAATGGTTTTATTGCTGTAGAAGGAACTGGTTCATTGTTTTTAGCATATTATCCTTAATGAGTTTTCTTTCCATCATTATTTCTAATTTAGTCTTTAGCAATTTGCAGCAACAGATTAGCTTGCTATCAAGGAATAGGAGTGCACACAAAAGCCTTGTCTAGATTGGCTGCTGAACGTGCAGAGGCAATGTTTTTGTGACTTTTCTAGATAAGAAAGGACCTTCTGCTGTTGGACTGATAGTAGAGAAAGTTGTTTCTAACAGTCTTGTGTTCCTACGTGAACAACTTTCTAAAAACTATTTCCAGATAAATGAACAATGAAAAATAGATTATTAACGCCAAAATAGTTTTTATCAGATTATGCAGAAAATTCCCCAAAATTTCACAATAAATTTGTTTTAAGCCATGACAAATTCAGCATTACATACAACACTTAAATATAATACATACCTGGGTGTATCCTGAACCAGAAAGAAACTGCATTGCATCACCTCAATACATTTCTTCAACACAAATATTTACTGAAGTTGCAGATATGCTGCTGAATATGTCTGCCATGGGATCTCAAGTCAACAGAGGCTATGCAGGCTTGTGTCCTCCCTCCTCATGGCTAGCCCCATCCATAGCACACTGGCTGCATCTAAACCTCACAGGTTTCAGCTCTGGGTCTCCTGGCTTCATACTGTGCTTTTGTTGCCATAAGACACAACTGGATGAGAAAGCAGAGACTGGATGTTGTTTTCAGTACAACTGTTTGAAATAATTTGAGGACTGTGCTGCAGCCCAGTAGGTTTGTTTTCTGAAAACAGGAAGAGGTGACTGTGCAGCATAACCAACACACAGTCAGTAGGATAGGGGATCATCTGAAGGTGCAAAGCATTCTGGGGTAGTACTGAGGGGCTGAATGTGCAAAAACCTTCAGCAATCTCATCCACACTGCTTACTTGGAATGGGTGGCTTACACTTCCTATAGTATTCAGGAGAAAAAGGTCTTGGTTTCTTCCAAACTGCCTTTTGCAGGCAATGCTCCTCACTGAATACATGTCGGTACTGTGATTTCAACACAGCTGGTTAAATCCACCCTGTCCATCTAGGTACTTACATTTGAGCCACTAAAATGCTATTAATCAGCTTCATTTTAGCCCCAGAGTCTGATGATTTTGGACCACTTCTTCAACGCTGTCCTTTATTTTCACTTGATGAACAAGTGATCTCAAAAACCATGCAGTGTTTTGAGATGCTAATAATTTATGTTAAGCACTCAATAGAAATAGAACAATTTGAAAATCTGGCTTTAACTCATACAAAGTCTGCCAGTTTCATTAACTATAACATTCTAACATTGCCACTTAACTGCATCCAAATATCACAAGTTTTATATACATAATTATTGTAAACCAGCTTTGCTCCAACTGAGAAAATAATCATTTTTCAGGAAACCCTTTAGGCCATTGCTTAAAACCTTTCATGTCTAAGGGCCTCTGAAGTTTGGGAGACTGTCCTCAAGACATAACTCTGATGCTTCCACAGATTTAAGATGCAAGATAGCATCTAATGATTGTGCTGTACAGACGCAAATGAAAATATAAACACAATCTCAAATCTCTATATAACCTCTGCCAATAAATCAAGTACAGTTATACTCCAAGTAAAAGTCCCCTGTGCTTCCTAAATTCCCAACACCCAAATATGATTAGTTATGGAAACATAAGTGAGCATATTGTTAATTACTTTTGATGATATAATATCTTCTGGGTATATTCCCCTTATATTTTTTTCCTCTCTTGGCATGCTGTATGTGCAGTGTAAGTTGTTTACTGAAACAATAAAAGGGACAACCATTAATTCATTTTCTTCTGAACAAAACAAATTAATGTACTATAACTCCTGAAAAAAATGTAAATTGCAATATTGTGTTGAATTTTCTGTCTCAAGGAACCTGGTAACAGGTCAAATACGTTACCCAACAGAGTTTTGAAAAAAGAATTTTGAATATGCTGAAGTGATTTCAAAGGAAAAAAAACAAAACAATGAACGACTGTTCAAAAGGCTGACTCATTCTGTTCTTGCCTATGCATTCATTATTGCCAATATTACAGCCTCAATACAGTGCTTCATTGTTTTCTAGTTCTTGATTTAATGTTAGTATATAGATCCTGCTAACATCATAACATTGCTTACATTTAAACTACATTTGACAATTTTGCAGTTTGCAATGGAAACCTTGAAAAAGATGATGCACTCTGCACTAAGACCATAATACATTAATTAGGTTGCAATTTTTTAATGTCTGAGAATGAAAGTTATATGACAGTTTACAGCTATTACTGAATTTCTCATGTTAGAGACTACAATAACACCCTCTCAAGATTCTGAAATTGCAGTCTAGGGTGTGCATAATTTTTCTCAACTTTCTTTCATCCTTTAAGAACTTTTAATTACTTTCTGTGAAAGTAGAAGCTACCACAGAGACTTCATAATTATAGACACTCTCATGTCTTTTCCAGGCAATCTCAGGTCATTTGCAGTTTATTCCCATGACTGACAACAGAAGTTTCTTCAGTGAGTCCACACATAAAACCCATAAAAGGTATTGATTTCCTATGTATCAAATTTCTGGACAAGGGGCAAATTTCTGGACAAATTTCTGAAGAATCACAGAATCATCAAGGTTGGAAGAGACCTTTAAGATCATCAAGTCCAACTCTCCACCTAGCATTACCACTGTAAACTGTAAACTTCTACACTGTTATCACCAGCACCACATATAGACACCTCTTAAACAGCTCCAGGGATGATGACTCTGCCACCTCCGTGGGCAATCTATTCAATTCTGACTTCAGCAAGAAGTCAGAGCTAGGGAGTGAAACCTGCTAACTGTCTACAAGGTAAATATGCTGCAGTGCTGGGCAGTGTAAACATAAGCCAGCTGATGTTCCTTGGCCTTAAGGCCATGGATTTGTTTCTTGCCCTTACTATGTAGTAACATAGCTAGAACCACCTCTAAATAATGACCCTATATTTGGTTTTGCATCTATCAGGTTGAAATACTGTGCTGCTGCACACATTTCTTCCTTATGGGAACAGTCAAGAATAAATACAAGGTTAACATTAGTCGCATTGTTTAATCCAACACTGAGAGGGACTTGGATATGAGTGCAGTATCAGAACCTACAGGTTCAGAAAAAAAAGGAGCTGAGGTGCAGACAGAGTAAGTGGCCTCCAAAGGTCATAACAGAAGTTTCTATAAGAACAAGAAATTAATCTTTGACCTTCCAGTCCAATGGGTTTATCATAAAAGGATCATCACAAAAGGGAAGACCTCTGTGGTTAACACTGCATGCTCTATTCCCAGCTGTACCATATTCTCATGACAGTAGCTATCAACCGTTAAAAAGCAACTTAAGATCCCTTTATTACAGCAATAAGGCAAACTTTCATGGGCATAAAGCTGAATCAAGATCTTGATTGCCAGTCTGCCTCTATCTAATAGCTCCACAGAGCAAACTTATGAATGTTACTATCTTGATAACCCTTTTGTTTGCATTATTTTGTTATAGCTCTGTCCCTAAGATTTAAAATGTTTTATACTACTGAGGAAAACTGATGCTCCATATTTAGTGTATATCCATAAGTTTAACCTCTCAGATGAAGTTTTTTTCAGGTGTAATTTTGAAAATGCCAAAAGTGCAAGTGCAATCTAGTTACTAAAGCTAAAATTTGAAATAGAATTCTGTATTCTAGCTCTTTCCTTAATCTTCATTTTTTCAAGCAGGAATAATTCTTCTCTACCTCTCAAGAATGTTACAAGGACAAATGTTATTCATAAAGTAGATGAAGATCTGTGCAGGAAAGTCACTATATGGGTTGAAAATCTTATTAGGATATCTCCTTTTGATTCATGCTAGAACTTATCAAAACAAGGAGAATTTTGTTCTGAGCTGTGGTACTCTAGTCAAAGTGGAACAAATGTTCCACAATCATTGCTACAGCTCAATGCAAATTTAGTACTGTATAGTCTCTCCACACCATTCTATACAGGTATTTTAGGGGCCTTATATTGAGGTTCAGATATCAGTAATCCAGATGTCTATATTTAAGCTAAACACCCTACTCTTTTCTTCCTGGTCAACAAAAAGGAAAGGGCTCTTCTAAGACGTAATCCTTATGATACCTTTCATCAAGTCTAATTTAGACTGAGATGAATCAGTGATCCAAAGTGGTTTCCTGTGAAAGCAATAGAGATAAACTATTTCAATATTGACACTTAGGCTGCCAATGTCCATATTTATCAGATGAATTCTATATTTCATTGTGTGTATTAATGGACAACTGTCCTCCAGTTGCAAACTGAATGCTCAAGATTTAACTGTTCTTTGCTTTCTGCTTCACTGTACATAATTTTCTATGCTTTCTGACATAGATCCTCATTTTTATCTTCCAGTAGGGAGATTGAGACTAGTGGTAAAATATTTCCTGTCTTAAGGTGTCAGTTTGAACAAGGAGCTTTGGCAGTAGTAGCAGTAGTTGCCTGATAGCAGTAAGAAAATGAGAAGTGATATATAGATCAACAGCTTTGTGAAGCTGTGTCTATGGATAGGACTGTGATTCAACCAGAGAAGTAAATGAAGCTTTAGCACTCCTGGTGCTGGATAAAACATTCCACCTCAAAAATCATTGATGTGATATTGACTCTTTTTCTAATCATTTGAACACAGAACTATGACCTCACTTCAAAATGCTTCATGGGCTCATCTATAGGAGGAAAGATTGATCTGCGGCAATGGATGAGAATATCAAGGAAAAATATAATTTTTCTTGAGCTCTGTGCAGATGTCATTTCAGAACTGCTGGTCAGCATAAAACCTTCTCCAACTATTTATAAAACTGTGGCAATCACTCACTGTTACAAACATCACTGTAAACATTGGATATAAACTGCCAAAGTAACCCCCAGCAATAACTAACATCTTATGCAGTCCTGATTGTCTCTACAGATTTTAAAGGCTATAATTTCTCAGAGGCCATGTATAACTACATGGATTTTTGATTCCCATGTTGAACTGGACAACAGGCAGAGCCCATGTCCTTATTTCTACTGCCTCTCTTCATTCAAAATTTGGATTATTGCATGGACAATTTCACCAGTGTTATTCAACTGTTACTGTGAAAGGATTCAGGATGTCAACTAACACCTCTTTTCATTTAATTTTGCAAGTAGATTTGTTTTCAGACCTTATGGATGTTAGTGCTGTTGAAATTCCCTTGTAATTTTGGATAATCCATATTTTTCCTCTTCTTACTTGACCTATGAAGCCTTTAATTAGACACTACTTAGTCATTGGTTATGATTCATTTACTCTGACTTTAGCTCTGTAGACCACTAATCAGCTAACTTCCTTCTGTAAGAAATAAGGAATAACATTCCAGACTAAAATAGATATCAAGTGGGATGAACTGCCCTCTGCAGTACTAATTCTACTTAAACTTTATTAATTTCCTCTTGGATTATAGAAGCTATTTATCTTTTGTCTAAATTGACATCACATGACTCTAAAGGGTGCATTTGGGAGACTAAGAGGGAACTGCTGCTGCCTCATGCTGAATGTTATTTGCTTTGTGACATGCGTGTGCATTACATAATCCAAAATACCCAAGGGGAAAAGAGAAAGCACTTCCCTGTGGACCCTGCTGGAAGGCACAGTAGGTTGGTTCATAAATTGAAGTAAAGAGTCAAAAAAACTTCTCTGCCTCCAAACAGATGCCAAAAGCACTGACTCAGAGGTACCCAGTCTTCCTATTCCAAGTACTAGGGTTATTTGAACAATTTTAAACTTACACTTTATTCAACTGGGTATGAGTTTTCCTTGCATTATATTTCAGCATATATTTCATATAAATTCCATGTGATAGCTCATCAGCAATTTCATAGATTTTTAAAGAAATGCTGTAAATAGTTTTATGCCAACAAACTGCTTCCATACTTAAGAACCATGATGGCTTGCATGACCAGAATGCTGCAATAGAAGGATACAAGATAGCTAGGAAGGACAGGCAAGGAAGATGAGGTAGAGCAACCTGGTGCTACTGGTGGACAGTAATTTGAGCATGAGGCAGCAATGTGCCCTCACAGCACAGGCTGTCTTGAGCTGCCTTAGGCAGAATACTGCCAGCAGATGGGGGGAGGTGATTCTTCACCTTTATTCAGTACTGGTAAGGACACACCTGGAGTCCTCTGTCTTCTTACTCGCTCCCCAGTACAAGAGACACATGGACATACTGGAGACAGTCCAATGAAGGGCAACAAAAAAATTAAGGGTCTGGATAATTTCTCCTATGAGGAAAGGCTGAGAGAGATGGGAATGTTTAGCTTAGAGGAGAGAAGGCTTATTGGAGAGATCTTTTCAGTGCACATAAATACCCACCAGAAGAGCGTGAGGAGGGTGGAGCTGGGCTCTTCTTAGTGGTGTCCAGCAACAGGACCAGAGCCAATCAATGGCCACAAACTGAAACACAGGAAATTCCCTCTGACCCTCAGAAAACACTTTTTCACTGTGAAGGTTACTGAGCAGTGGCACAGATTGCCTGGGAAAGCTGATGAGTCTCCAACCTTGGAAACATTCAAAAATCATAGGAAATTGGTTCTGGCCAGCCTATTCTAGGTGACAATGCTTGAGTAGAAGTGTTCAGGTAGATGACCTCCAGAACTCCCTTCCAATCTCAACAGTTCTCTTTCCATGAATGGTTTTTCTGGAACTTTCCATGAATGGATGTTTAGTTTCATGTGGTACCTCACCGTAGTTGTAGATCAGTGTGCTTTTTTCTTTAGACATTGTTTAATAATTCATGAAAATATCATAAATATTACATGACAATTTCAGAGAGATTTCTCATGAGTGTTTCATGAAATATTTTATGAGCATTGCTATGACATTTTATGAACTTTCTTATGCTGGAGGATACAATATATGATAAAATATTTCATGAGTGTTTCCAGAACGTTTTCCAAGTTTTTATGGAAATTGTGTTTCAGAGATAGCTATGTTAAATACTTACAGACTACTCTACAGCAAGCTTTTTTTTTTATATCTCACTTTTGAAAGCAAATAAAATACCAAAGGACAAGCATTCCAATCTCCTCAGGTATTTTTAGATGGCAGTTTAACACAAAAAAAGAGAGTGGCAATGTAAATGCATTCAGGAATCCTCACAACCATACACACAGTCAGAAGGTGTAAATACGTGTCTGTTTGGAAATTTAATTGTATGCAGGCATGGAGTTTCCTAGGGAGGGTGAAAGAATGTCTCCTTTGCTCATTTTCCTTTTCACACCCATTACTAGTTTTATTATAACTGAATGCCACCAAAATCCCCACTTTGTGTATTTCAGGTTTTTATATGGACCTTTTATAGTTACTTGTCATGTGATGCACCTTAGAAGAATGCAGCTCTTGGCTGTGAAATAATTTTCATCCTGTCTGATTTGAGGTGAATGTGAGATACAATATGTAGTATTTACCAAGAGTGATAGGCTGGGTGAGTTGCCTTTCAATGGTAGACAGGTAGGAGATAGCTACAACTGTTTTCAGATAAAACAGTCTGCAACACATGCCTCCATTTGTCCTTGGCATTTTTATAGTGTCTTGAGTTCTGCTGAATCAGCTCTTTCTTCTTCCTCTTCCAAGCCCACAAGAAGCCCATTCCAGAGAAACCTCACCCATGTCCTTTGAAACTCCTAGAAGAAAAAATCCATCTTTTTTGCTTTCTCTAGCTTTGAGTACAAGATCCATTACAACTTCAGACCTGTGAGAGATGAGAAAAGTTACAAGTTATTACACCTTACACATTTTGCTTGGCATCAAACATACAATATATCACCCTAAGCTTTGGTATAACATGTTCAGCTCTACTTCCTTCCCAGTATTAGAATAATGTAGAAACAGTAAGATATTTTCCACCTTACTTATGCCATATTCTGGAACTATGCAGTAATGAGTTTGTTTGCACTATTTGAAAATGCTTGAAAAATGAATATAATTTCTGTGCACTGCTATTAGGAAGAGCCTGGAAATATAAACTTGGCTGGCTCATGAGAAATAGTGAGTTGATTGGCAGGAATCCCTCCCTGCCAGTCAACCTGAGCTACTGCAGGAACTCCCAGGCTAACAAAGGAACATGATTGACATGATAGTTTTGGAAACTGTGGTAGGGGTGTGGAGATCCGATTAGAAGTCATATGTGCATCTTTGCAGAAACTGCTTGTGCTGGAAGAGATCACTGATACAAGTTCCCCAAAAAACAAAACAAAACAAAACAAAAAAAAATATATATATTTTTTAAAAAAGAAAGATTGAGTCCACTCAGACCAGAAATCATAGAATAATCATAAAATATACTGAATTCAAAGGGACCCACAGTGATCATCAAAGTCCAAGTCCAACTTCTGACCCTGCACAGGACAGCCCCAAGAATCACACGATATGCCTGAGAACATTATCCAAATGCTTCTTGAACTCTGTCAGGCTTGAAGGTGTGACCACTTCCCTGGAGTGTCTGTTCCAGTGCCAAACCACATTCTGGGTGAAGAATCTTTTCCTAACATCTAAACTAAATCTTGGGGTAGGAGAATGAACTAAATTGCTGTGCCTCTATCAGCAAATAAAACAAATCAGAAACTGCTCCTGACTCAGCTAGCCCATCATGTCATGCCTTCATGCAGATAAAACCTTTTGCTTCACAAAACTACACATCTACATCTCAAAACAACAAGTTGGGAATGTTCTTTGGCCACTGCCCTCCCGCAGAGAAGTCCTGTCATTACATGCCAGAGCACTGGTATTGAACTTTTCCCTCAGAACATGTGCAGACACTGCCAGTACAAACATCTGTGCCCAGTATAAGTTCACTTTCACAGACAAAGCTAATGACTCCTTAAGGTCCCCTACAACTGTCTTCTCTTACTTTTAGAAGAGCTCCACATAGGGCTAAGGTGTTTTTTCACCTCAGTGCTGTCCACAATAAAAAAGCAATCACTTTATCCGCAACACATCTCCCAAGCTAAAAAACCCCAACTTATCTGTTACCCTTAACACGTGCAAACCACACAAACAGAATTTTGTATATCATGCTAGATTTTTTTCCCCCATTGCTAGATCTTCGAAGTATCTCTCCTTTTTCTGACATGGCGTTGTCGTCATTCCATTGGTATTAAACTTTGTTACTCCAGTGAGCAAAGCAATCCAGTGAACTAAAAAATCCTCCTCCAGAATGTTATGCAGAGGTACAAGAAACAGTAGTATATTTTAACACTGTAAGAGTATGGGTCAATGCCATTGATGCCAGGGACATGCAGGGATATGCTCCAAATCTGGCTGTCATACAGTATTTAAGTATGAAGGTTGTACAGGCCCCATATGAACCTGAAAAATAAAGAAGTCACATGGAAATCTGCCATTGACTGATGAAAGATACAAGCAAGCAAGTGGTAGCTGGAGGACTGCCAAGCCTGGGCATGGTAGCAGAGCATCTGCGCAAGCATTAGTCAATCCTAACACTGCAACGTGAATTTGATTTGGAAGAGTTTCAGGCTACATATTATCTTGCTCTAACAATTGCATGATATGTACACGGATTGTTTAAAAAGGAATGAATTAGGCTCACTGAAAATTAAACCACACCTCATCAAGATTATACAAGCATTTGTGAAACTGTGTGGCAGTAGAACTCAATCAGCTGCCCCTGCTTACTATCACCTACCTGAACAAACCATCAAGCAACATGCAGGAAAACTAACTGCAATTTTAAGTCATTTCCACTGAAATTGTCAAATGTTTTCTTAAGAATGATAATATGGAATTATTATAGCTGTGACCTACCTGAAGAATGTTAAAATGAAAAACACACTATGAGTAATGGAGAAGCAACTTTGGTTAGGTCTCATTCCTGGTCATTGCACCTGGCACTGACTTCACTGATCTTGCAGCTCTTCAGAGCTGCAACTTGCCAGTTCTTTAAAGGCAGCTCACAATACCACATTGCCAGAGACACCATCTCCATGAGATCCATAACCCTTTGGCTTGAATTGACAACAGTGACTTTATGACCTTGAAGTTTTTGAAGTGGACTACGCTGTAACATGTTAAGAATTTATATTCAAGTGCAGTAAGTGTTCCCTTTTTCCATGACAAAACCCCTTCATCTCTTTTTTTTTGCTTGTGTGACTACACTGACAATGTGGAAAATGGCAATTCTCAGACTGTTTATTTTCCAAATTTTCATGAAGCTGTGTCACAGGAGGTTTAGGTTAGATATTAGGAAAAGGTTCTTCACCCAGAATGTGATGGGGCACTGGAACAGACTCTCCAGGGAAGTGGTCACAGCACCAAGCCTGACAGAGTTCAAGAAGCATTTGGACAATGCTCTCAGGCATACAGTGTGACCCTTGAGGTAGTCCTGTGCAGGGACAGGAGTTGGACTTCAATGATCCTTGTGGGTCCCATCCAGCTCAAGATATTCTGATTCTGTAGTTCAAAACCATGATTTTTCACTCCCAAACTTTCTGCTAGTTACCTTCCCACTTTTTAAAAATCCTCACCTTGTCAAGCTCATTTTTCCTGTCTTTAGGCCCAATATGTGATATACTCACTATAAAAAATGGTGATGAATATATTTTATCA
>NW_008665197.1:22415-74767 GCF_000695815.1 Acanthisitta chloris | reverse complement strand
AGCGTTTCATCATTTATGCTTTAATTGCCTTTCATACTGATACAATCAGGCAACTACAGTTCCTACATATCATGACTGCACAATCTTGGCCAAAAATCCACTTTCTGAAATCGTGCCTTGTATTAATTGTTCAAAGCATCATGAAGGTTCAAGATAATTGGGTAGAAGCACAAAAATTCTAGGCAGCATGCAGGGCAGGGAAGGGAGGCAATAACCTAGCTTTCCCTTCCAGAGAACATTATGCTGCCAGAGCAACTCCAGCTTTCCAGTATTACCGATTCTTGTGAGGATGAGCACAGCATGAAATTCAGTGGTAGTATATGCTGTGTGTTAGCCTGGAAGAGGGTTTCGTGGATAAAGATACTACTGCTAAGACATGATAGATGACTACTTCAATTTAGAAAATGGGAAGGCATTTAATTAAGATTTACAAGGACATATACTGGAAGTTAAGTATCAAATGATTGCTAGAAATGCTGTGAAACATATCTATAACAATCCGAATTGCGATATTACTAAGACTTGCCATCATTTAAAGCACAAACAATTTGCAGCTTTGATCACAGAAGACAAACCAGCAAAAATTCTTGCTGCCCTCAACTAGGGTTGTTTACAAATTTCAGGCATCTAGATCTGAAGACCTATAGGTGACTTCACACTACTTTAGATAGGTTTTTGATTCAGGCTATTGAGAACCAAGCATTAATGCCCTGAGATACAAATAACATTAGCACACTGTGATTTATGTGCCAAAAGATTGTAAATGCCACTTGCTCATGAATGACAGAAGCTATAATCTCAAAGCAAAACTCTACAAAGCTCTTTGCTTCATCTTCGTGGTATTAGTCTAGGAAAAGAAAGCTTTGTGTTGCTATCACTAGTTCATTACCTATTATACCTATTATGATTTTGATCGCAATTAAAAAAAAATCACTTAAATTTTTGCAAAATTTTTGTGGAAATACACTTGCCTTTCTGAAATGTGTCTACATACATACATAAGTAACAGAAGCAGCAGAAGAAGCCATTCCATCTCACCTTTACAGCTGAACTCTAAACTGCAGTTTGACCTAATATTGTCAAGTACAATGGGGTGCATCTGTGTATCTGGAAAACGCAGTCCACCTCTCTCCCTAGAAAATACACTTTTGAAAATAGGAAGGTGTGCATTTCTACACCTTTGAACTCCATGAAAGCTCTGCTCAAATGACTGACATTTACAAGGATGAGCAAGGCTGGCTGTCTTGATGTACCTGCTATTATCTTGGTGAAAAATACATGAGCTTATAAATAATCTCATTTGCCTTGTCAGGCATAAAAAAGGGCACATAAACCCCAAAAGTTGCTGTACACACATTTTGTGAAAATATTTGATGGCCATTCATAGTAACTAGATGAAAAATTAGAAGGATACTGATGCACCAAATATTCTTTATTTACTTTTTTTCTTAATTGGACTGAGTTTGCATCCATTATAGCACAGTTTCTCCTACCTCACAATCATAAATCATTTCCCACGTGTCAACATAATACTATGCTAGCTGCATAGTTATTGTTATATACCACAGTCTCCTTGGACAGAGGCAATTATGTTTAACCAGGTTGGAAAAAAATGCAGTAGATAAACTGCAGTAAGGCAGATAAGATACAAGGTATCATATATTTCTAGCCTGATATAATGTCATAAATTCACTCAAGAGATACTGAGTATAATGCTTTCATGCATGCAGGCACAGAAAAAAAGCCTCCACATTTCCAGCTAGATTCTTTGTATTACTAAAGCCAGGAGTGAATAGGCCTGATATACTCTAGCAAAGAATTCATAGTGAAAAGTTTCTAGTTCTGCCCTAGTTCTACTGCCCTGAGGAGTCATTCTAGTTGTTATCAGCAGGGCTTGATCACCACATGGTGCAGCACCATATCTCCCTTCTAGAATTATATTGAATTTCTTGTCATCATATGGACTTTGTGACATATTAACCAGAGATCATGTTGTTGATAAATTGGGGCTATGCCTTATTGACCTGTGCTTTGGACTAGTGCCAAGACTGTGCAGTGACCTGCGACATTTCATTCCTCTGTAAGTGAGTTTGCAGAAATGAGAAGATGAAGTGTTCTTGTTCTGTTGTTACTGACTTACATGTTACTGCCAAGACATGAAAGACTTGCTGGCAGAATTTCCTTGTTGCATACCTTTTGCCATAGTATTTTAACTTAAGCATTTAACTTAAAATAGTACCTGGGGTACCCACTTTTCAACACTAAAATGTGCATTGACAAGTAAGGGTTGGGTCTAATTTGCTTATAAATATAGATATTTTAAAAATTAAAATAAAACAAATGCTCCTACTTTTTTTTTCCCTTGGTGTTTTGATAAATTATAAGGAAAAAGTGAGTTAGTTGGCTTGAATTCTTTTATTCTGTATATTTACCTATTTGTCCCTTGTGTTTATTACAGAATTAGAATTAAAAATGTTTTCAGTTTGTTCCCTGATTAATTCTGCTTCCTGATGGTGTGTATGACTTCATAATTCTGAAAGGCAATTGCTGCTTAACTCCAAGTAACCAACAGTGAAAATTTTCAGTTAAATTCCTGCAATGCTAAAAAGCAAACAGAACAGTGTAGAATGTGCCTTCAAAATCTGACATTTGGCTTTTATACTGTTATTCTCAAATTCATTTCACTTCCTAGGTAAATGTTTGTCAGGTTTAGACCTGTGAACCAATTTATAACATTAAAAAAAAAAAAAAAAAAGGAAAATAAAAAAATATGGAAAGAGTCTTAGCTCATTATTTTTTTAATCCATGTCATCAATGGTGTGGTGCAAAAATGCTGGGCAGTCTGAAGTCTGTTATTATTCTCTGATATTGTTCTGGTTCAGAGTACACTGGTGTGCCCTTCAGAAGGGGTGACATGATATTTCCAGCAATGTCACCAGCTAACCCAATAGTCCTGAACACCATTTGCTGACAAAATCATTGAGGGTACCTCAGGGCACTGTGTGCCTAATACCAAAGCAAGTTTAATTAAAAAAAAAAAAAAAAAACCACTTGAAAAACTATCAGTCATTAAACCACAACATTATACCAGATTTTCTGTTTTAGCAAAGCTTTTTGAAAATGCCTCTCATAGTTTGTAAGTATTTCCAAGCATTTCTCATCCCATGACTTTGTGACTTACTGAAGTGAGCAAATTTGGCACAAACAACAAGACACCCTGAATCCAGATGATTATGTTTTCTGTTGCTATATAATTTTTATTGAATATTATACAGCCTAGAAATTTTCAAGGAATTGCTATATTGAAAAGCTAGGAAGCATAACCACAAACTCATGAACTGTGAAGCTGGTGCATTGAAATAAATCACCTTAATTTGGCACTGGTTTTGAAAACTGTCGAATAAATCCTCAGAACATGATAATAAACAGAACAGCAGAAACATGACAACTTGTACTATGAATGAGCCTTTTAAACAGCAATAAATGAATCAATCAAAAATAGTTGAAATTTTACAGATGACATGCTTTCTGAACTGTCATGAAAGATTGAATCCCAACAGTTATTCTTTCATTGAAGGAGAAAAAAAATGAGTTCATACCAGGTTGGTCCAACCAGCCATCAATGCAAATTAGTTAATGAAAATTAGGTAAGAGACAAATTAGTTAAGACGATCAGTGTCATCCATAGAGCCAGAAGTTATGTTTCTGCTGCTGAAAAAAAAGAGGTCAAGGCTAACAGGCACTGATTTCTTTTACATAGATTTGGGACTTCACCCTTTCTAAAGCAGTTTGCTCTTGGAGAGGGCTGTTTGGAACAATCCAGGAACTGCAGTAAGAATCAGGCAGTACTGAATTATGGGTATTCTGTGAGCATGACTTAAAGCTCCCTGAAAAAATGGGTAATAACAAATATTTAAGTTAAACAGTCATATACCTCAGATTAGTAAGCAAAAGCTGATAACTGTCTGTCAGTGGTATACTCATACCCACAGATTCATTTAAAGTAGATTTTAGTAAAACTAAGAAACTCATTTTTAAGCAAAATTTATTTTAAATTAAACCAATTTATTGTGATAATATTTTAAGCTGTTTGTGTTGGCCTTCGAAACTTTTGTAATTCATACAAAAGCTACAATATACCCTGACCTTGTATGCACCTGTCTTTGTTCCAGATGTTGAGCTGTTTGGCCATGTGGTATCTCTGCACTGAGTAAATTAATTCTTTCAATTTTGCCCAGCTGCTCTGTGAGAATGAAGAATGCCTAATCAAATTTAACAGATGTCATTTGGACACAATGATGGTAGCATCTACTTCCAAATTTCTGCCTCCAGTTGTCAGTTATTACAATCTAAATCTTTCAGCACCTGGAGTGCTAATTTACATGATCAAGAACAAGATCCAGTAAGGCACTTTCTGGATACCAGGAGTGGGGTGTATCTTAGCTATCATGTAGGCATGTCTGTCTAAACCAGCTCATCTAACTTACAGCACCTGTATTAGGATAAGATTCTATATCACCTATGGTTTTTGCTCGTATAATTACTTAAATATTGAAATCTTTATGCATGTACTAGGTGCTGCCATCTTGAATAAGCTGACCACCGCAGTAACTATCTTACAAACATGCACATTTGAGGTTCATGAATCTCCTGATGAGATTAAACTGCTGTGTGCATTCAACCCCACCAGAACAAAAGAAGTCATTGAATTCAGTACAAAGTATATCCATTTGGGCCATTTGCACTCAAAATTGTGGAATAAAGTTATGTCAGTTCCTAACTATTATGAGGCATCCGATTGCCACATTTTCTCAAGAATTAGGTTCCGTTAGCTTCATTCAATGCTACAATATTACTTATCCAGACTACCAAATATTTAAAATAAAGTTCGACATTCAATTCTGTCCATGCCTTCTGCTGACGTGCAGCCATTGAGCCCTGCCAACTACCAAACGTTTATCATACCAGATACAGACTCAGGAAAGGCTATGTTTACATACTTTTATCATGCTCCATGACAGTGAACTTTTGATCTCAACTTCTAAAGGTCACCTGTGTATGTTAAACCAGAGCCACAGCATATTACATGCAAAGAGTGAGGCAGTAAAGGACATCTTCCATTCTCCTACTTTCCAGACAAATGCATTTTGTCTTAATCTAGTGTTTTAAGGTTGAGTATTTTTAGACCAAAATTTCAAAGAAGGAGATTTAACTCTGTTATGGTCAAAAGGATGACAAATACTTAAAAAAATAAATATATGGTTAATCCAAATGTCAGATGAACATATATATCAGTATTGCAGAAAACGCTTTAATTTTCAAAGAATATGAGGATTGCAGACATTTACCACCCTCCAGCCTTTCAGGTTGTCTAGCCAAAGTTCTCTCATCCCTTCCCTTGTGTTCAGGGTTTGGCAAAAAATACTCCTTTTCTACATCAGATTGATAAAACACACTTCCAGAGCACAAAGGCTGAGAGACCTGTGAAGGGATTCTACATTTTCTTCCATCGTTCTCAAACCGGCCTCAGCAATTGCCAGTTGAACATCAAGCACTTTCTCTGCTGGGTTTCCAGAATGAAACCAATGGCTGCAATATGGCAGGATTTGGACAACAAAAGCACCTTCTCAACAAAGAGAATGCCTCTGTTGAGAAATGTGAGTGAGCTAAGTGAAAAACAATAACCACTATTAATTCATTTTACAACAGCCCCAAAAAAAGGCCTTGTCAGAAAGCAAATCTCATGGCTACGTTGTGGGATGCAGCCTGCTGGGCTCCTGCTCCCAGGAGAATGAGAACAATGTTCAAAATAAAACTGAGCTAGCCATTTCCATGATACTGCTACGTAAAGAGTGAAAAATATTTACAGACCATGGAATACATGGAACTTGTTATATAATGAAATACAATAAAAAATACAATTGATTGTAAGAATCTGTTGCAGCAGTCTGCCCCTTCTGAGTGTCATCACCTGAGAGGCAGATATTAGTTTCATCCCTTTCCCTCTTACATGGAAATTACACAGGCTAGGGATTAACACAATGATGGGAGGAGGGCTGCATTTACTGCTTAATCAATCTTCTTTAGCCCCAAGTCTGGATGCATGCCAGACAAAGAACTGTTATTATAAAATTGACCAGGTTAAAAGAAGAGTATCTGTTAGCAGTTCTCCCTGGCTGACAACTAGGTCAAAAGAGAGAAATGTGAAGGTCTGGAGAAAATACAGCAAAATCCATCTTTTTCTGTAGTGCTCTGCAGTCTTCTTGTATCAGTGTTCCTGAAACACAGAGGCCCTTTAATTTCAGAAATTTTAAAAATGAATGTTCCTGAATTAAGTTTTGCATGGAGCATGTAAGATCCAAGCCAAGCAGTTTACGTTTTGCTCATTGCTTTTGTTGACACAGACTCTTACAGGATTCCAGAGGTTAATAAATGCATTAACATGCAAGGGTTGGAAGCTAATGGTAAATAAAACCTTGGCAAAATGAGCTTAGGAAGTAAGAGCATTAAAAATCAATGGTTCCTTCAAAAGAGACTAATGGAACCACTTAAATTATTCTGCCATTACAAGGTTTCTTATCTTAACCAATTAAGGACAGAATAAGCAAATTAGATTATTAACACAGAGGCCAACACATCTCTGTAACTATAATATTTTTTGGAAAGAGTATAATCACTTTGATGTAGAATAATACAGTTGAACAGCTTATCCAAAACTTCATGCTGCATTCTAAAATCACTTGTGTTCACGTAAGGTTAGAAGGAACTAATTATTAGATCTTGTTGATGTGCAAATTATGCAGATTTTGGGGTTTCTAAGCACCATACTTAGTTTTAAAAACATAAAATTATTTCATACACCAAAATTACAGAAATATTGGCTATTGTATTGTGGTTTTATCCTTGCCAGAAGAACTGCAAATGTAAAAGGATTAACTCCTTGTTCTCTTCAGCAGATGATGAGCTTTACCACCTTTATGAGACTGCTAACTATACTATATCAAAAGAGATTCTGACCAAATATTAATTTATTTATTTGTCATTATTATAATTGCTAACAGAAACTTGAGCAAGAACAAGCTATAAATATTTATCAACAAAATGCAGATCAATGATCAATTTAAGAAAAAACTAATGAAACAGAGTGGGTGCAGAACAGGAGAAAAAGTGAACGGTGAAAATTAAGTTATTTGTCTCAGAAATTTACAGATAGTCAATAGGTGATAAAATAAAATTTTAAAATTCTCCATATAAAGGAAAAGAAAGAGGAAAAATAACACTGGACTTACTTAAAATGGTTGAAGATGACAAATCCTGGTTTGTAATGGCAATCCACAAAGTTAGGCTGATAATAGACATTGTAAAAGGAAAAGATGTAGGGATACCAAGAATATATAGCTGATAACTTCAACTAGTAGAGTTTAAAGAAGAGTTCTGTCCTTATATCATAGAATTAAGTTCTTACAAAGTTTTTGCAAGACATTTCCATTTTTTAACATCAGGAAGATGAAATCACTACATTTTGGTTTTCCACTTCATAGAAGGATAAGTGATACGTCTTCTCAAAGAAAATGGATATTTTTCCTAGGTTACCAGCTCTGTACATCTGATTTCCAAGATTAGAATGGAAATACGACTTACAGAGCTTACATTATGTTTCTTCCCTTTCCTCAGTTTCTTTTCTTTATAATGTGTTAAAAAAACAAAGACTAGCTTTTTTTTAATTAAAAAATAATAAATCAATACGATTCTAAGTTTTTGCTGTGTAATTAATTGCAAAACTTGAGTAGAAAAGACAGGGTCTCAAAGATGTAATATGCCCCATTTGTATAATCCACCCAGCTGCAACTACCAATAGATCCTTCTTCTCCATGTGTGTCTAGAGATACCCATCTTGAAGACGTAACTGCACTTTTGTTCACCAATAATAAAAAATTTCCATTTTTAAGTCGTACTTAATAAACATAAAGACCAGGATCTTTCTAAATGTTAATCAAACTAAACAATCGCTCCATTTTTACAGCATTTCTTATTCTATTCTTCATTGTCTATGCTGAACTTTTGTTTTGGTTTTCCAAGATAAAATACTTCCTGTGCTGCAAAACAGAAGCAACATTGCTGAAGTGAATGACTTGCCTTAATCTGTGCAATGCCTTTCTTTCTTTACATGTGTATTTTTTAGCCTGAGTGACATATTAGTAGAGGATCAGCTGTCTGAAAACTAGAAAAACCTTGGATTTCCTGGGCAGCGAAAGCAGCACAGTGCAACTTACATGCATTATTTCTTTTCTCCTTGCACCTATACCATCTGCTGTTTCTTGGTTAAAATATAACTGTAGCAGCTGTGAAAGCCACAAGGCTACTGCTGTTTTAGCACAAGACTGAAAAGTAGGTACCAAGTAATTAGCTGACACACTGATAAATGTGCAGGGTGGTGGGAGGCCCAGAACTACCTTTCTGGTCAGCAAACAAGATAATGTAAAGAGCTTGCAACCAGTCAAGCAGTTAAATATTATATGAAAGGGACAGCTTGCTATCCAAAAGAGGTCCTGGAGGTGAAGCAAGTGTAGAAAGTTGAAACAACATTGAGAGACTGTAAACAAACAGTTTGTGCCACTTTATCAGGTGTATCAAATCAAAGCCCTGAAGAGAATCCCTTCAAAGACTATTGTGTAATATTATGTAAGCTGCTTTCCATTCTTGTCTCAGATCACTAGAGTTTGTTCAAGTGAGAGGAAAAGTGCTATACCAATGAATACCTGCTAGCAATGCAGGGTCCCACACATGTCCCTTATCTGCATTAGATTCAGAGTCTGGAGATGTAATAGAAGATCTTGTCCAGACTGCAAGGTATCCTAATTTGAGCATCTGTCTTTGCCTTATGAAAAGCAGAGAGCATATGTCTGGGTTTTATAGCTTGAATGAAACATCATTAAACTATAAATGCCACAGACACTAGCTCTGCAGACTTTTCTTTCTCATATAACTACTGATGACCCAAGCCCAATATATTTGGAATTGTATGTATTCAGGACCATCATATTCAGAAAAAAAGAGAAGTGAAAAGGAAAATATCTGTGCTCCTTAACATTTACTTATGGATGCTTTTTTATATAAAACAATAGACTGAAAAACCACCCTTCTCAGCTTTCATTAAATGCAAAAGCTACAATACTAAAAACTATCAAGTAAGCACAAAACTCTGCTATATATGAATGTATTGTAACAGCCATGAATAACAAACATTCTGGCCTCTCAAGAGCATTATTATGCACAACTTTCAAACCATATTTATGCACAACAAAGTGCATGTTAGAGATTTACACCCAAAAGCCAGCATTTTATAATAATATTTTTAGTAAAACTGAAAACATATTATAATCTCTGAGCCTGGCTTTCCTAAATATATCTTAAGGAAAGTAATTTTCATATTTTATGCTTCAAGTTAGAAATCTGCATTTAGGCATGATGATTTAGGTACTTAAATGTACACTTAGGCTTATTAGTTTGATTGCTGAGGGCTAACTTATAGCAAACAAAAACAAATCATGATACTTGAAGCAGAACCACCAAAGGACGATTTCTACTTCAAAAGTGACAATGATAGAGTACAGGGTAAGAACATATAGGAATGTAATGCAGCTTTCTTTAAAAATGCACACCATTTCATCATATTTCATAATATAACATATGTCCAGTTATTCTTACTGAAGATCATTTTTCCATTTGCCTTGTCTCTTTTGATTTGAGACTGTTCTTCTGCAATTTTGTAGGTTATCCTACTGGAAAATTTATCTAGGAAGAGAATCCAAAAAGAGTCAAGAGAATTGAGCTAAAGCCTCAGTTTTACTTGTAGCATACACACTATTTTTTTCCTCATATGCCTCAGGCAAGAATGCATAGAATGATAAAAACTACTTTTTTTAAAAAAAAATTACATTTCAGTAAAAAAAATGAGAAGGAAAGTCTACACTATAGAAAAACATACCCATTATAAATGCATATAAGAATGTCAGATGCATAAATGTATATGAAGGAATGCAGTTTAAATACATATATTTGGAACTAAAAAAAGTCTTTTATCTTATGTAACTTTACCCATTTACAATATTTTTTCCTGTAAATTAGCATTTAGATTATTCACAATTAGTGTAGTGAGAAGTGACCTCATGAATGGTTCTGCCCATCCTAGTTCTGATGTTTAAAATGCATGGGATTAAATGACGTTTGGGATGTTTATTCCTCTCCACTAGCCTTAGAGAGTATCTAGATGACTATTCTAGACCTTTAACTTTTAGGCTGTTAAACTAGCAGTTTTCTTACATTAAAATGAGTCACTGGGGAAAAACATCTTGACATGACCCAAAATTAAAAGAAAGCTGCTGTATGAAGGGGTTCTAGATAACAGACTGGATGCATACAATTATCTGAAGAGAGCTCAAAACAGATGTTAAGGGTAAAAAAAAAAAAAAAAAAAAAAAAAAGAAGGAAAATAATATCTTCAGCTTTCTACAGGAAAGTTATGAGGCAAATAGGTTTTAAGTTTTAGATTAATTTTAATAAAATCAGTGGTAGCACTCTTTGTCAGGGTTCAATAAAATTTTATGTCCCAAAGGAAACTATGGAATACCTGGTGTGAAATCTTATAAATGCAAATTTTAAGATAGTTTTAGATTTTATTATCTGATAACAGATTATATCTCATCTTTCTAGCAGCAAACCTAGTCCTTTATTTCACATGTAGATTCCAGTAATGGAAGCTGAGCCATCCAGAGACACACACAGTACTTGAAATAAGGACTCAGGATATGTCCATAAGAGTGTTAGGGCCCTGGGGTCATCCACAGGCTTCATTATTCCCTCACAGCCTCTCCCAGGTCTGCTACTTCCCTGCTCATGGCCCAGAACTCCATTTTGGCTCATGCCACAGCTGTTAGTCCCTGCTCCAGCAATGCCATAGGAGCACAGGTCTTCAGCCCTGTCTCTGGTGCTGCCTCCCATATGAAAACAAACATATATCATGCATGCACACTAACCAAAATGAAATAAATTAAAAACATAGAATCCAATAAAAAGTTAAAATAGCCTCTTCCCTTTTTGAAATAGACATGTTTCAAGTGAAAGATTCAGTTCCAACAAAGATTCAGTTTCCAGTAAAAAGACTGCTTCATCTAAAGTTTTCAATCACTGTTTCATGCTACAATTGCAATATTGCCTGGCATCTATTCAAAGGTGGAGGAATTGCTTTTGTCTGCAGAAATAGAATATGGTCATACAATCTGTCCTGAAACACCTCTTTGGGAGGGACCTGGGGATGCTGATGGGCAGCCAGCTGAACATGAGACAGCAGTGTGACCAGGTGGACAAGGTGGCCAGTGGCATCCTGGCTTGTATCAGAAATTATGTGGACAGCAGGATCAGGAGACTGATTGTCCCCCTGTACTCAGTGCTGGTGAGGCTGCACCTAGAATCCTGTGTCCACTTTTGGGCCCCTCACTACAAAAAGTACACTGGGGTGCTGAAGCAAGTCTAGAGAAGGGCAACAAAATCAGTGAAGGGTCTAGTGCACAAGTCCTATGACAAGCTTTTGAGAGAGCTGGGGTTGTCTAGCCTGGAAAAAAAGAGGCTTGGTGGAGGCCTTATCACCCTCTACAAGTGGTGTCCCACAAGGGTGCATACCAGGACCAATGTTATTTAATATCTTCGTCAATGACATAGTGCAATTGAGTCCACCCTAACAAGTTTGCAGATGACACCAAGTTCTGTCATGCAGTTGATTTGCTTGAATCAGACAAAATGCCATCCAGAGAGACCTTGACAGTCTTGAGGAGTGTTCTGTGTGAAGCTCATGAAGTTCAACAAGGCCAATCACAAGATCACACAGCACAGAATCACAGAATACTCTGTGTTGGAAGTGACCCACAAGGATTGCTGAAGTCCAGCTCTTCATCCTGCACAATACATCTCCCAAGAATCACACCATGTGTCTGAGCATTGTCCAAATGCTTCTTGAACTCTGTCAGGCTTGGTGCTGTGACCACTGTCCTGGGGAGCCTGTTCCAGGGTCTAGCTGCCCTCTGGGTGAAGAATCTTTTTCTAGTATCTAACTTAAACCTACCCTGACACAACTTAAGGCAATTCCCTCGGGCCCTGTCGCTGGTTACCAGAGAGGACATCAGTTCCTTCCCCTCCACTTACTCTTGCAAGGAAGTTGTATCCAGTAATGAGGTCTCTCCTCAGTCTCCTCTCCTCCAGGATGAACAGAATAAGTGACATCAGCTGCTCCTCATAGGGCTTCCCGCCAAGACCCTTCACTATCTTTGCTGCCTTCCTTTGTATGCCCTCTAATAGCTTAATATCTTTCTTTTGTTGTGGTGTCCAAAACTGCACACAGTATTCAAGGTGAGGCCGCACCAGTACAGAGTAAAGTGGGACAATGCCCTCCCTCAACCAGCTGGTAATGTTTTGCCTGATGCACTGCAGGACATGGTTGGCCCTCCTGGCTGCCACTGCACACTACTGACCCATATTCAGCTTGTCATCAATGAGGACTCCAGGTCCCTTTCTGTGGCACTGCTTTCCAGCATCTTGTTTCCCAGTCTGTATGTACATCTGGGGTTGTCCGTCCCAGGTGCAGAATCTGGCACTTGCCCTTCTTAAACTCAATATGATTGGTGATTGTCCAGCTCTCAAATTTATCAAGGTCTCTCAGCAAGGACTCTCTGCCTTTGTGGGAGTTCACAGCTCCTCCCAGTTTTGTATCATCTGTAAACTTGCTTAATATCCCTTCAAGTCTCGTGTCAAGTCAGTTATGAAAATGCTGAAGAGCACTAGGCCTAAGATGGAACAATTTAAGGTGGGGGCAATCCTGAATGTGAATACAGACTGGAGAATGAATGGATTTAGAGCAGTACTGTCGAGAAGGAATTGGTGATACTGGTGGTTGAAAAATTGAACATGAGCTGGCAACTTGCACTTGCAGCCCAAGAGGACAATTGTATCCTGGACTGCACCAAAAGAAGCATGACCAGCTGTCTGAGGGAAGTGATTCTGCCCCTCTACACCTTAGTGAATCCCCACCTGGAGTACCACATCCAGCTTTGTGGTCCTCAGTATGAGAAAGATACAAACCTGTTAAAGTGGATGCAAAGGAGCACCACAAAATTGGTCAGAGGATTTGAACACCTCTCCTATGAAGAAAGGCTGAGAGTTGGTGTTGTTCTGCCTGGAGAAAATAAGGCTGTGGGGAGACTTTATTGCGGCCTTTCAATATTTACATGGGGCTTTTAAGAAAGATCAGGACAGACATTTTACCAGGGCCTGTAGTGACAGGACAAGGGGCAACAGTTTTAGGCCTAAAGTGATTAAATTTGGATTGGACGTAAGGAGGAAATTTTTGACAATAAGGGTGATGAGACATTGAAACAAATTGCTCAGAGAAGTTATGGATGCCCCATCATTGGATGTGTTGAATGTCAGGTTGTATGGGACATTGAGCAACCTGATCTAGTTGAAGACATTTCTAGCCATGGCAGCAGAAGTTAGACTAGTAAACCTTCGATGGTCCTTTCCCACAGAAGCCTCCTTATGACTACAACACTACTATTAGAAGATTCAAAACACTTTCTTGACAAAAATGTGTAAGACTTATTTGTACACATTAAGACAGAGCAATCAATGTGTGTATTGTGACTTTGTTACAATAAAAACATTATAGATACAGGGGCAATTGTGATCCTATGGATTTGGCTGTATTTTGTTCTTAGTTATCTAGGGATACAATGGTATACTTTTCACCATTATATAGTGACAAAAAGATGCATTGAAAATGGCATCAATATAGTCCTATCATTTGTTATCACAGAATTAGATGCATCCTTTCAGATTTAAATCAAAACCAAAAAATATTCATTTGTATTAATGTTGCCAGAAAACTTTCATACATCTAGCCTAAACAGCTGCACATTGTGAACTTAGAAATAATAGGTAAACTTAACAGGAATCAGCCATACACCCCTATTTGTAAAGAAAACAAATTGTGAGAACTTGCTTGTTTTTACCTTATGACTCCTATCATTTTCCCCAATGATCTGAACGCTTTCCAAACACTGCCATTGAACTTCATTAAAATGAAGCCACAGTGCACAGCCTAGACCTCATTTTAGCACAATAAAGATGTAAAATTTATTATGTATGCATAGGGCAATCTAAATAAATCATGACTTAAATGTCTGAAATCTCCAAGTTAAATAACCTAATTTACTTGGAAACAATCTGTACAACTGAAACATAAATTATATAAATCCAGAACCAGGAATATGAAAAATCATTTTAGCTTATTTGACCAAATAGCCTTGCCCTTAAATCAAAGGAAATTATACTAAACTTCACCCTTCAGCCTTTTTGTATCCAAAAGTACTTCATATTTTTGTGACTCCTTTTCTAAGTAAAACTTATTTTCCCATTCATTTTCCTCAGTTAAAACTCATAACAAACCAAACTGACCTCCTGAAAACCTTCAGATTTTCTTCTCATACCTCAAGTATCTATTTCTATCTATTTCTATCAAATTTAAATATACATGGCTTCTTATTTGCCAGTCATAAAGTAAGGGGTCCAAAGAAGATGCTTATCTGAAATGCGTATTTTGTCATTATAGACATAGTCAAATCACATTCACTGACTTCAAAATGTCTTGCAGCAGATCCCCAGTGATACATGAGGTATACAGATTTGGTTTCCCATTTTCATACCTAATTTCTTTTTCTTAATCTGTTTCTTCAGCTAGCTTTCTGTGTTACCATCTCACATTTCCCGACCTCTAGCACAAACAATACAATTGATGTTCGTCATCTATCTCCATCATTTTCTTCACAACACTTTCTTCCTGCCTGTGTTTCAAACTGTTTGACACGCCATACCTTGTATCTAGTCCTCCTGTTGCTACCTGTCACTGTCCTCATCTCCCCTCTGAAATCTGCTGCCCTTCCTGGAACACAATGAACAGGAGACACAGCTTCCCAAAAGGACTGCAGACACAGCAGCCATGCACAAAAAATAGGAGCTGACAGCATATGAGCATAGTCATAACCAAATTATGGAGTGAGTTGTACCCATATTTGAAGCTACGTCCAGATTTCTACCCAGGAAATATATGGTCTGTGCTATAGTTATTGTGCTGAAAATCCAAGAGTATGTTCACTCCCATTTCTGAGATGCTGGGTCCAAAGGCAAAACTGATACGTCATATTTGCAAGGAATGTAAACCATGACACGTAATCTGAATGCCAAAATATACTGCAATACTTTTTATGGTTCAAATAATGAATAAGAATATTGAGAATCTTCCATAAATGAGGGATAGATAGCACAGATTATTGGGGCTTTGTATGAAATGAAAGTGTTTCATACTAATACTACTGTTTTTCTTTCTGAGTAGAAAAATTAAAATATTATGCATATTAAATTCAGCATATGCTTCAGTAAGATTTCATAGCAATTTTACACGTTTCAATTATACACAAGGCATGAAATCCCTGTTGTGAAAATAAAAAGTTAAAAACATTATGTAAGCACTGACACTGCATATTTAAGCAATAAAATAAAAATGAAATCTTAGCAAAGTATTGTGTTTCTGGATACAGAAGTGAAAAGACAGGTTTATTATTGCATTGCATCACTTTTCATTTGAGCTAAAAAGCTTTCTCTCCTCTACTGTTTTCAGTTAATGGCACTGTTATATCTCAAGCCCACTAAAAGGCAGAAAAAGAGATGAGTTGGCTTATAGTTAAACCATGCCATACTGTTCTTATCATGACCTTGGTCCAGTGCCATGAAAGCAAAAAAAACCAATATATGGCTGCTGTGGAAATGATGACTATTGGATTGGATCCCAATCCTGGTTTTGATAAGTACCATTGCACTTCCTTACCAACAGGCTCTGTCCACAAAACTGGCATAGAAGGATCATGTCAGGGTAGAACCATTCTTTGGATGCATAACACTTTGGTTGCATGATGGAGGAGGCATTGCTGGACTGTCTCTGAGTTATTCACCATATCCATTGACAGTGTAAAACTATCATTTTGGTTTTGCCAAATGGTTGATTTTTGCCCTAAAAATAATGAGTATAAATTGTACCCAGATCCCATGATACTAATACCAGCTTCAGGCCTGGTTGCGCCTTAACACATCTGGATAGCTTTGCAAGGCACAGTCAGGGCTACATCCAGTATATAGACTCTTGCAAAAAACATTACTGGTAACACAGAAGAAAAAGAAGAAACTAAAGTTTTAAACTAAATAGTTTTAAGATACCCTAACTTCTGGGACACAGAAGATACACAACTATTTCTGGAGCGGCCACTTCTGAGATTAGCATTCTAAGGTCCCTATATAGATAATGAAAAGAGGTGACACTTGACTACATCTAAGGTGACAAGAGAGTGCTGTTATCAGGACCTAATGGACCTCATCACTGCTCCTATCTTATGTATGTGCCTGATTTTCTTCAATGAGTTGACTATAAAGGAATATCACCAAGTCTTGTCCCAGGACGTAGTCAGGGTGTGACTGTGTTACACACCTTGACATGACAGAAATTTTCTATTCTTTCATTTAGATACAGCCTTTGAAACACAGCAAGGACAACTCAGACCAACTAAATTAGGTACTCCTCTGCAGGAAGCTGAGCCCTTCTATAGATAAACCAGAGTGCTCTAAGTGACTACCTCTCTTCTTCTGTAAGTAAAACATGTTGAGTATGAATAGGAATTTATAAAGAACAAACCAAGTATTTTATATGCTACTCCGAGTATAGACATTGTTTGAAAAGATGGTAAAATCAGCATCCTCTACATTTTGAATATTAGCTTAGTTTATTGGTACAAGTACTTCCACACCTTGGTTCAGCCTCCCAACTTCCATGTGCAAGAGGAGAGCCATAAGCACAGACTAAAGGGATTTCCAGGGAAAAGATGGCACTGTACCTTCAAAATTGGACAACTATGTAGCTAGGGAAGCAAGGAAGCAGTTAAGAGGGAGGCACAGATGGCTCTGACCTTGATGGATTAGAGTTAATACCACCTTCTTGTTCTTAACATACAATTTATACACAAGCTTTGACTTGTCATATGGTATTTACAGTTCAGAACTGCAATTCGTTGTATTCAGTTCATTCCTGAGATAAACTGTAGGTATGTAACAGTAGTTCAGTTTCATAGTTGTAAACATGCTTCTTTTTTACTGTTAAACAGTTGGAAAAATTTACAATTTAACATACAAAGGACAAATTCAGTTTCTTAACTATTTTTGGACAAGCAGCTTATTTCTTTTGTCACCTAAACTGTTTGACATTTCTGTACTATTAGTTATACTACAATGTAAATAAACAGTCTCAACTGAGATTTCTTATTTTAGAAACCAAAAATAATATCAGGTGACTTTATTTATAAATTAACCATCCAACTATTTACAGAACCTGCCTTTTAAACTATAAATATTGCAAATAAACATGTCCTAGAAACTCCTCTATTTCTAAATATTTATGAAATGACTAAAACATTTTAAACAAACTATTATCCAGCAAAACATATTTCCATGGATTCTCCAAAACACCCTAAACAATTTGCAAAAAAACTACTTTTTCAATAAGACAGTTGCTGGAAATTTCCATATCAGGTCTTTGGGAACAAAGAAGGGCACACAGAAAGGGACAAGAAGAGAGAAGCTTCTCATCATAGTGTTCTGTAGTTTTAGAAAACTGTGATATACATTGTTCCTTTCTGAGATCCTGTTGAAGTAATGATGTCATTGTCTGGCCATTTCATAATCCATTGCTAATGAAAATTTGCATTCTAACTAAATAGTTTGAAAGGGAGCAATTAACAGTTGCTCTACCATAACTCACACTGAAAAGTTCTTACTAAGTACTGCATACAAAGTAAGTATGTTTTCAAGTATTCAGTTCTACTACCCTGTAAAATAAATTGCACAACCTGCTTCAACTAACCAGACATTGCAGGCACTGCAATTGGACCTATGAGCCAATAGTGTAGATTTATGGGCCAGAAGGACATATTCTTCTTGAAGCTCCACACATCCTTATCTAAGATTGCTTGGGAGTTGCTTTTTAGTTAGGTAAAACACTCTCTTCACTAAAACAAATAGCTGTAAATGAATATGCTGTTATTCACACGGAATCTACTAATTTTTTCACTTTCCATAAAGGTTGCAAACAACCTAGGTGAAACAGGTTGTGTAGCAAGATAACTAAATTAAGTTTTTATTGTCCATGTCTGTCCATGCATGGGAGAATACTCCCTGCACTTCATTTAAATGCACTTTTGAGGGCAAGTCTATAGGTTAAGGGCATGTAATCAATGCACAGACAACACACACCTGACACCATGGCTGAGGAGAAAGGATCCCAGCAGTCACAAAACTTGCTGAAATTGTCTATATAAGCGTATCAAGAAGCAGACAGGGCACAGACAGGCTGAGCAGACACATGTAGACATCCATGCTGCCTACCTTCTTGTTCTCACACTCTCAAAGGTGTGTGTCTGGGGCCACGCCACCTACCTCTTTCCCAGACAATGTTGAGCCATGCCATTTAAATGCATTTGGCCTCAGACCTAGAAGAAGAGCCCCTGAACTCGTTTATTTGCTAGTACAAGAATAGCATTCCTCTCCCCCCTCAGCCTCCCAGAAAATAAAGGAATCAGAATGTGCTCATCTGTTGCAGTCTACTTTGCTTGTCAAAGAAGTCTTGCCTGGTCTGCTTCTGCACCACATCTTCCATGGATGAGTGGTTTTCAATCACTGTTAGGCAGAAATTGTATCTCTGAACACAGCTGTACTATGTGCAGCCACCTGACAACAAGTTTTAGCAACATTAAAGCATTACTAGCCTGGGATCCACAGGAAATGTCTGTCTCTTGCTCCTGAGATGAAGTAATTGGCCCATCAGGGGTTGCCTGCCTTCAGGGAGCTTCAGCTGATACAGCTTGATTGTTCTTCCCTCTGCCTCCTTATTTACTCCTAGTACTTTATCCAAATTCTCCCTCTTTCTCATCTCTGTTTCTCATTCCTGCATCTCACCCTGAAGTTGTTTCTACTTCAGAGTTGTTTCAGGCAAATGCTCACCAAAATAAATGGAACAGCAAGATTTCTCCCATCTCTGCTCAAGGAGGAAAAGAGGCTGAAGGACCACATACAGACATTTCAAAACTTTTAAATTTGTGTTTTGAACCTAGCATAAGGCTTCAAAAGAGAACAGAAAAGTCTCTGTTGGGTTTTTTTTCATTTTGGTTTGTTCATCTTCAAAGTGGAAATAAAAATATAAGACACAATTTGATATTAATTATGAACACTTTTTTTTTTTGAAAGAACAATACCTCAGCTGGCATTAGATTTTGGAAGTTCCCCAAAGCTTATTGGATTACTTGTTTACAAAACTTAGACTAATTTGTGTCTTCAAGGAGAAATATGATTAAAGCAGAAAGCAGCATTAAGTCTTAACAGCTGCCTATATAACAAAAATATGAGGTACGGAGGATGAGTTATTTAAAAGTGCCTACACCCATATATATATAATTCTTGATGTTTAGAATTCTTCAGATTTCATTACTTGCAAGTATTAATCTTAGGCACCTGAATTATTTTTGCATGTATGGAATTGTGGAAATAAAGCCATCAGAACCCATATATACTAAATTTTATCATTGAGAATTCTATCCCTCTCCAAACTTGGTAACAGATATAGTGAGAATCTTACTGTGCTTTGGTTTCTATAACACAAAAACATTCCAGGCACTACTTTCATACTCACATGGGCTGCATAACTCAATCTGCTGAGGCAGATCTGTAGGTACATGCAGAAGCAAAATCCCTGGACAGTTCTCACAAATTCAGGAGGAGATGCAGACCTTAAGAGAAATTCTGAGAAAAGGAAGTGGATAACCCAGTAGATATATGTGCTGACAGCAAATGGCTTTTCTTCTATTTGAACTACATCCAGACATACCTAAGGTATTTACAGGACTGGGAACAGTAATGTATTTCTGAACAGATTTTAAAAGTGCACATCATGTTACAGAGACTTTCATGACTGTCTTGATCTTATAGGCAGCACTAGTAGGTCTTGAATCACCAGGAAATGCATTTAACAACTTGTAAGAAGAAATGGTTGAACTCCATATCAATACTCTGACCATCCAGACAACTTAGACAGCTGATGGGATAGCACAGCTATCCCTACTCAACAAACGTCATCTCTGTTGCTGGGAACAGAGCAACATTTTTGCAGCGGAGACAGGGACTGAAGTTCCAAAATATTTGGACATCATATGTTGCACTGGTGTCCTCGATGTTAATGCATAAATCAGCCATAGTCATCAGTGAGGTTTTGAAGTACAATACAATAATCAGAGTAAATCATGAACCACTATTAATTAGGATGGCTAAGAATATGGGTCCCACAGCAGACCTGAGGAAAACAGGTACAGTGAGACTGCTCCCAAAAGGTTTTTTTGCTGCAGATGTCACAAGTTGCATGGCCTATGACTTATGTCCAAGACTGCTCCATGCCTGTGGGCAATACTGGAACAGGCAGTATTTTGGGGTAGGCATGAAGGAAGCAGGTTAGTGTACTCACCCTCATTGGGCTGGCCTACAAGAGCAGCTGAGCTCAGCCACACAACCATGACAAGTGACTTTTTGTCCTTTTCAGAGGACTCATTGCCATCTCAATTTGGAATTTTTAGGAGAGTTGCTATTGATTTCAATGGAATAGAGTTGATTTCTGATACATGAATGCCAGTCAGAGAACTATATTTCAGGAACACATAATGAGAAGTCAATAAGGCAGTGGTGTGGAATGGACAAAAACATTGTGCTGAATTTTGATGAAATTAAAACCATGCAAGTTCATAGGCAATGAAAGAGGCCTTAGTGGATTTCTGTTTAATTGTCTCCAAGAGCCCATGAGAAAGAGAAACAGTGGCCCATGTCTCCATTAATTTCCACTGAACTAGACAAATCTTGCATTTAGCAATACTATACTCAACAGAAAACAAAACAAAAGGGACATGGTGACTACATCACAGTCTTCCTTGAGGGTGTATAAAAGACTGGTCAGGACAGATTATTATCACATACTTCGGCTAGTACAAAAAAGCCCAGCCAACCAAAAAAACCCCAACAACAACAAAAATCTTCTCTCTCTGCTTGAGAAAATTCAATATAAATTCAAGCACTTAATTTCTAAAATCTTCAGAACAGGGTTCCACTGTCATCATGAATGTATGATGACACTAAGCTGAAAATACAAACAGTACTCTGCTGAAAAAAACACATTGTAGTGGTTTTATATTCAGGATAATACAGATCAGTATAACTGAAGGCTAAGACATTCAGCAAAGTGATGTGAGGTCAGCTCAAAGAGGAACTAAATATGGACCAGGTTCCTTATAACACACCGCTCTCCTAATCCTATCCAATAATGACCTATTTACTAGACCTTTACCATTTTATTTCATTAAAAAGCCCTTTCAATTTTTCAGATAATGAAAACATCAAAATCTGCATTTCTCTGGCTACGTCTTGCTCAGAAATTACAAAATTCATGTAATAAAATCATGAACACATAATATTGATATTCTGCTGATATACATGCTTTTTTAAAATTCTAATTATACTCAGATGAATTCTTCCTAGAGGCCAGACTTTTCTTCCAATAAAATAACCTGTATGTTACAGGCTTTCTGTAATTTTCTTTTCTGACTCCTTTTGTAATTAGAGCAATTTGCATGAAAGAAAGAGCTTTGTTTCTGTGAGTTAATGCATTCATTCCTCATTTTAAGTCATCGTCTTCTAGGTATAACAGCATAATCCTGTCTGCTGAAATGAGGAGTTATATCACAAAGTTTATGTTTCAATTTTATGAAAGAATAAACTTGAAGCATAGATAAACTCTGAAAAGTGGCAGACAAGACAGGGAGGGGGGTACTTCAGGTGTGGCTTCTGTGAGAAGTTGGCAGAAGCTTCCTCTATGTCCAACTGACTCAATGCCAGCTAAGCGTGGACCTGAGAACATCTGCTGTGGCAGTGGTATGTTTGGGGTAGCAGAGTTAATAAGGGTGAGAAACCCTGAGCAAGACCAAATATCAGCCAGAGAAAGAAGTGAGAATATGTGAGAGAAATAGCCCTGCAGACAACCAAGTCAGTGAAGGAGGGGAAGGAGGTGGTCCAGGTGCAGAAGCAGAGATTCCCCTGCAGCCCATGATGAAGATTATGGTAGGGCAGACTGTCCCCCTGCAGCCAATGGACATCCATGGTGCAGCTGATATGCACCTGCAGCCCATAGAGGACCCCATGCCAGAGCAGGTGGATATGGTCTGAAGCAAGCTGCGTGCCATGGAGAGACTGCACTGGAGCAGGCTCCTGGCAGGACCTGTGGACCCATGGAAAGAGATGACCCTACGATGGAGCAGGTTTGCTGGCAGGACTTGTGACCCCATGGGGGACCCACATTGGAGCAGCCTGTTTCTGAAGGCCTGAACCTGTGGAAGGGACCTATGCTGGAGCAGTTCACGAAGAACTGTAGCCTGTGGGAAGGATCCATATTGGAGAAATCTCATTTCTCCTAGCTTAGTCCATCTTGCCTGTGAGATTAATTACTGAATGATCTATCCCTGTCCTTATTTTGGTCCACAATCTTTTGTCATATTTTCTTTCCTGTCCTGTTAATGGAAGGGGAGTGATAAAGCAGCTTGTTGGGCAGCTGGTGGCCAGCCATAGTCAGCTCACCACATCCATTTTGATGTCAATAGAAACTGTAAGCTCAAAAATTACAAACCTCATTATTAAAAATCCATTAGCAGTTATTCTTCTTTAAGAAAATACATGAAATCTAAATAATACAGTTGGTGTTGTGGGTACAGCTTATAGGCTATAATTTCTACATGTTCAAGATAATCTTTATATCTCATCTTTTTTATTATTTATTATTTATTATTATAGCTTGCGGATAATAACCAGCTCCTACAACAAAAATAGACAAACACTCTACATTTTGCCATCTTTTCAAATTTAATTTATAAGAAATTTTTGAACCTAGTTATGAAATGTGTACCTCAGACTATTTTGCTACTTGTTGTACTCAGAATAGCAGAACGTACCTGTTATGCTTATCTTAGTAGCTTGAATTTCATAGAAGATTAGATATTTCCTGGTTCAGAATGTTTCAAGAAAAAAATTGTAGAGGATAGCATCCTTCTTATATAGTCATAAGAATATATTCATTCTGTATAATGTTAGAACTTGTCCTAATAAAGAAAGAATGGTTGGCAGCAGAGTCACATGAGGGAGAAGAAAGAGGATCTCAAAATATTTCCCCCTTTCTCTGCAGGTTTTGTAGAACTTTTTTCACAGGCAGATGGCAGAATGTTCAACAGATGCTTAGACAAATCAGTAATGTTAAATACATGATCAATCATTTAGAGAACTCAGGACCTTAGGGTTTTGCTTAGGAAGTTAGTGTGTGGTGTGGAATTTGTGTTAACATTTCTCTGAGATATTAAAACCTACAGGGTATGGTTATGACACTCATAGAACTTCAGTGTCTCAACTAAACTCTTCCAAAGTCTCTGACTGCTAATAAATATTTTCCAAATCTTTGGATTTATTTGTTTATACTACTTTAAATTGCTAGAGATCATAAAATGTAGCCCTTCATTCTCCATACCATCATGACCTTTCTGAATGAGAACTGCCATAAAAGAAAACACTGCAGCATTTCAAATCTTTATGACAGTGTCTGGCTGACTGTTCTCTCAACAGCTTGCTAGTTTCCTAATGATCCTTCTTTCTGGCTTATTTCTTCAAACCCATTTATTTCCAGGTTGGTATTTACCAAGGACATACACTCTCTCTCTTGGTACAGTATGTCTCCTCTCAAAACCTGAATGAAATTATAATGTTTATTAAAACTACATATTACAATAAATATATTTATCTGTATATAAGCACTTCTCTTGATAACAGTCAGAGAAACTCCCAATGTTATTGCCAAACATTATTGCCCCAAAAATTCAGATGTTCAATCACTTAAGAACAAGGTGTTTAATATTTCCTTTATAGCAGAGAAATTAAAGATGTACTATGATCCATATTCGCATCCAATAGTTGTAGTCAATAGTGGGACACGTTTTACTAAACTGAATCTGAGGAAAGACCGTGGGAGCTGTTTAGTCTAGAGAAGGCGGAGAGGGGTTCACATCAATACATATGAATGTCTCATAGGTGGGTGTCAAGAAGATGGCACCAGACACTTCTCAGCTGTGCCCAGTGACAGGACAAGGAGTAATGGCCATAAACTAAAACACAAGAAGTTTCACCTCAACCTGAGGAAGAACTTCTTTACATCAGGGGTGGCAGAGCACTGGGACAGGCTGCCCAGAGAGGTCTTGGAGTCTCCCTCTCTGGAGACATTCAAAAAATTCTTGGATGAGTTCCTGTGTAACATGCTCTAGGTGCCACTGGCTTGGTAGGGGAATTGGACTAGGTGATCTCCAGAGGTCCTTTCCGACCCGAATGACTCTGATTCTGTGAAGATATAAGTAAAGGGATAACTTGAAGACAATCCACTTTATTTTAGGTATTAGAGATTTTTTTGCCAGTTAAGCAAGGGAAGCATAGTGGGACACACACACAGAGAATTCAAGAGCCTAATGAGGTGAAGAGCTTCTCCATATCAAAAAACAATAGCAAATATGCATGCAGCCATCAAAAGTGTTCATGAAGTGTGAAGTACAATCTGAAGAATGCTACCCTGTCTTCTTGAAAATGTATTACATTTTCAGGAATCTGAATAAAATTTATAGTTAATGTTGGATTATTTTAGGGTTTATATTTTGATTCTCTGAGTTCCAGACTCAGATTAGCAGAAATAACAATACATTGCTTACAGCGGAAATCTGAGCTGTAGGATCACAAGGGTCTTCTACTCGTCTGTATGCACTCAGCTAAATATTTCAACATGTCATCTAATGATGGACATCACTGCAAGTGTTATACATCTTGGCAGGCTCCTTAGTAACAACTCAGCCTCCTTCTGTACTCACAAGACTATCCCATTAGAGTCTTTTCATGTTCATTTAGAATTTTTAAGTGTGGATTACCACCAGAAAAAGTAACATTTTCCATCTTCTGAATGAAAACATTTATAGCCTTAGTCTGATAACACTCACCATCTTGTCTCAGTATCAGTTCTAGGCACTTGCTTTGCAACTTCATTGCAAGAGAAAAAACAACAATTGAGATACCTTCAAAGTAAAATCATATACATTAAAATATGGCCTACAGTGAGGCATTGCAGAATTTCTCAGAAGCAATTTCTCACATTCTTCAGGAGCTGAATATGAAGTGAATAGTGGTGCTTATTAAAATTCCTCAAATCAAAGTCAAATGTGCTCAGTTTCCTCAGATGTGTTTTTCTTTTTGGTTCCGAAGGCTAGTGTCCACACAATCCTCCGTAACAGACTGAACCACTTTCCAAAATAATTCACCAATTGCATTTGCAATTCAGCCTTGCTAATAGCTCATTCTCACGGTTACAGCAGATATCTTGTGTCCAGTTTTCCTTAGAGGGAGAGAGTAAAGGTCTTTTCCCTATTTTCCAGCTGATTTTAGCATAACCTCAGAATATTTCTAAAATAGAACCTTTTTTCTTTTCAAGGGCAGAAGAAGAAAAATATGTTTCTTCCTTTTTTTTTCTCCATATATATGATAATTTGTGCTCTGCATCCACCTCTAAATGAATTATGAATCACTGGAAGTCCTGAATACTAACCAAGTCTGCATTTTCTAAAGTTGTGTAATACCAATGCCCAGGTAACTTACTGGAGGCACTGAAAGATCCTGCTGTGTTCATAGAACAAGCATCTGAAGAAAGCCTGTGAGGTCTACAACAGATCGTATTCTAAAAGATACAAGACAGAGGGAATCCATCATGCCCTGTAGCTTTGAAAAATTGATAATATATGACACTGAGATTATGACACTACAAAGGGATATTATCAAACATTTTGAGAAGTGTGATTTACCACAGCCCTAACAGCATCCCTACCGAGTGCTCATTTGCACTGTCTAACTGCATCCTGTGACATCTCTGATCATGTCACAAGTGAGTTGAATAAAAGCTCTGGATACATTGAACATGCTGAGACCAGAGAGACTAGGAGCAGCTGTGATGCACCAAATACCGACAGAGATTGCATATTTGACTGATCATTAAACTTTTTTCATTTACAGCCAAATTTCTGTTGCATTTCCTTCTCCTCAAGATTTATGTCCTTATTTGCATGTTGATGTGCTTTGAGTCAGAGCAGATACTCACCAAGCAGACATGGAATTATATCTCCTTTAAAATTAAACTATGAAGTGCACTGTACACCTGCAAGTATAATCTGTAAAGATAATGTCGCAGACTACACTCAGAAAAAGATCAATATTAAATATTGTTTGAATATGACAATGTGATAATACAAAGGGCAGTTCAAGCCCTTTCTAATCTCATTCTGCCCTTCTCAGTAAGAATCATGAAACTCAGCCTTGTAATGGGTTGGGGGCACCTTATCTGAATATTTAAAGTGCTCTGCCAAAGTCAAATTCAAGAGGCCAGGTGGCACTTCATGAAGAGAAACAAAATAAAATGCACCTGAATAAAAAAGGTCTTGACAAGGATATGTGTCTTGTGGGAGAATATTGGATAGAAGGCAAGGACAAGAAAATGCAGTGTTAGGAAAGCTTTTGTTTTGTTGTGTTTTGCAGGGTAAATTCTGAAGTTGTATCAAGAGTGCTTGATTTCTTCTTTTGAAAGAAAAAAGCATGGTGGGGGGGAAATGGTGGATTATCTCTTGGCTAACTGTAAAAATGGCTTCCAAGACAAATGGATTGCCTCAAATGCCAATCTGATAAATACACTGAAATTACTTTTTAGTTTAAACTTTTCAATGCTAATTTATTCCCCCCTTCTCCTCTCACAGATCAATTGCATGTCTCGTTTTTCCTCTGCTGTTTAATTAGATTTGGGCTTCTCAGACTGTACAGAAGAAAAAGCAAGATAGCTAAACTGGTCTGGCAGAACAGAAGAGGCATTCAGTACAGCTGTGCCAGAGTCTGGAGTTTCATTCCTTGTCAGATTTTCTTTCTGTGTACTAGTACAGACTGAGAGGTTGCCCTCTAAATGCTAAATTAGCTCTAATAGAAGACAAAACTGACTGTAGCCATAACAGGAGTTCTTAAGTTTTTTGAAAAGGAAGTTTCTGTTTGAAGAGGAGAGCATGTTTTATTGGAATTATCTTTGTATTTTTACAATACTGGAAAAAGCAATAAAATGTAGTATATCCTTCAGGAAGTGGGAAAATCTTTTTAAAGGAAAAACACTTCAAAACACCAAAAGAATATGATGATGGGTAAGTCCTTCCAGATCGTAAACTATACTCTACACAGAGATAAATCTGCAGGATTACTTAATCTATACTCACTTTTCACCAAAAATATTAACAAGCTAGTTTTCTTGGCTCTGAGATGGAAAAAAAAGCATGATTCAGAAGACAGAAAGATAAGATAGAATAAGATAAGAAGAATTGTCAGTGTTTTTACAAACAACTTGGTTTCTTATTCAGAGAAAGGAAACATTTCTGAGCTTCTGGGAAATAAGATGTCACTTAGGAAGCACAATCTTAGGAGACATTTACTATTCACTCTTAAATGTCCCATCCACATAATCAGCCAATAGCAGCTCAGAAAAATCAACAGATACAAACTTCTTTTCCATCCCATCAGAAAAACAATTCTACTACTGGGTATCAGAACCATGACATTCTCAGACACTGCTTTTGGTTTTTGTCAATAAGATCTTAAGCAAGATAAATATTTTCTATATGCCTAGGAAATAGCCCCCTTTAAGTTTTCTGATGAATGCTTTTATCAAGTTATATGTAAACAAAGGTTCAGTTTCAGCCTCAGGAGAGAAAAATTCTGCTCATTTAGGTGCTTGGAGCTGTCAAAAAGGTAGATTAGGTGCAGCACACAAAATGAATTTTTGAAAGGATCACCAGCTAAGGACAAATGTTAGTCATTAGGAAAGCCTAAAGCCTAGTTCAAAGAATCTCATTAGGCTTTCTTTGTTCATGGCTCCATCAGCTGATTGCAAAGAAAAGTTGCTCACAAAAGAAGAAATCATAGCCTAACCATAAAGCAATGTCAGTAAGTCAAAAAATCTCTGATGACCTTGTGGAAGCCATCACCTTTCATCCATCCTTAATACCAGTTTCCAAGTATGATCTTAGTGGCAAGAATTTTGTGGACTGCAAGAGAGCAAAGCCAATAGTTGTTAGGTTTAATTTTCTTTACCTGTGTGGCCAAGGTTCTTTTATCTTGCCTTAGCACTGTTGAAGCACTTAAATCTTATAGGCAATATCTTGGATTGCTTCTTGATATGTTTCTAGGAAGTTTTCCATGGAGTGTGGTGGAACAGATGCACCAAGGACCACTCACATAAACATGTTGACATACTTAGCCAAGTAATTAATTCACTGCAGAACACTCTTATTTGACAAAGGCCCTGTTGGGATAGCTGCTTCAGGCTGTATAACTTTCAAAACAACAGCATATGTACATTTTCTGCAGCTGTATGTACCATTTGCTGCTCATGATTTGTACATATATAAAATAAAATGCCTAAAAGGCTTTTCTGTTGATGTTGCCAATTTGATTAACCAAGTCTTGTTGATTTTTCAGTCCTTCAAGTTCTGCCTTGAAAGAAAAGAAATCAAGTTTAAGCTTTCAGTTATGGTTGCTTGCTCACTAAATGTCACAGCAACAACTTCACACTCTCAGCAAGCCAGCACTTTAGAACACACTTAAAGCCAGAGAAAAATCCCGTATTACATGTTATACCATTCCCAAAGTTACCTGATTTTTTTCACTCTTTAGCACTTTCTATCATGATCCAGAAATTTCTTCTGGATCCTCTGAGTATTTCTACTTCTAGCAACAGGCCACAGGTTTTATACTGAGTTTGCTGCTCCCTAGCACTGAGGTTTGTCAGGCTTGCTTTTCCTGAAATTGTTGTGACCTGTCTGTCACTTTCTTTTGGTTTGTTTAGATGTAGCAGACTTTTTTCTAATGAACAGGCGGCTAAGCCTAATTCAGGACAAGAGACAACAGGCATGAATTGAAATACAGAAAGTTACAATTAAACATAAGAAAAAGATTCTTCACCATAAGGGAGGCACAGGCTGCATGGGAGGTTGTGGTCTTGGGGGGATCCTTGGAGGTATCCAAAACCCAACTCAGCATGGCCCTGAACAACCTACTGCAGTTTGTCCTGTTTTGAGCTGGGCAGTTGGACTAGATGATATTCAGGGAGGCTTTAATACCTCAGCCATCCTGTGATTCTGCAATTGTGTGTGAATTTATAATGCTATAAATAGGGGAAGCGTGTGTAAAAATTTTAACTCTTTTCTTTATATTTTACTCTTTTTAAAAAAAAACCTTTTTAAGGGTAACATCTGGACTAACAATAATTAATTGATGAAACTGTTAGGATACACTACACTAATGCTAAATTAGTTTACATATAAGGTGTTTTACTTTTCTGTCCATAACAAAATTTTGAGCATAATACTCTCTATTACTAAAGTGTGCACAGAGTGTATGTGAAGTGTAGTTAATGATGAGGCAATGTATTCACAAAGAGAGCTCATTTTGTCAGGGACTGTACATATCATTGCTTCACTTCTATAGAGTGATTAAATCTTCTTTTAAAAGGGTTACATTTTATTTTGTTGAAGGCCAGTCCAGTCACATAGACTGTTAGAGCTCTAATACAATTTGACTAGCTGGCAGAGTTTTTATGAAGTTTGCTACCTTTATTCACAATTAAGAGCAATCATGGTGATTCTCAGGTTACAGTAATAACTGGAGCATACTTTATTAGGTTTCTGTTGCATGTGCATTAGCCACTGCTTTCAGAGTGCTTGGGATTTTTGGTGGGAGGGGTTTTTTTTGGTTTGGTTTTTATGTCTGGGGGCTTTCTTGGGTTTTTTTACTAGACTTGAAACAAATTTCCACTGTATATTTGGCAGGGTTTGTTTTTTGCTGACTTCCTCTATTAGCAGTAATAGTCCCCTAGTTTGGAAAACATAAATGTCGGTTATTATGAAGTAGCTCTCAGTTGCTGCTTGTTGCCTCTGGCTAGAAGAGTGGATGACACTGAAAGATCTCATAGGATCCTCAATAAAAGAGTAATCATGGAATAAAATGAGAACTTGTAAATGCCATGGAAAGAACAGAGAACTCACTGATCAGGAAAAATAAAACAAACATTTTCAAAGCCTCAGAATGAGAGACAATTTTAATTAAAACTATTCTATCCTATGAAATGGAAGTCAAAAGTGTCCACCCAATTGCTTTTGAGATCTACACAAAAACCAGATGGATTTTGTAGCACAGAAGATATCAGAAGACTGTGATTATGGTTGGAAATCTCATAACAGATCTCAGATAAGAAAAGCTCTCTGACAAGTTCTGGTCAAGAGGTATTTCGTTATGAACTAGCATTAGCCTCAAAGTGATGATGACATATAGTTTCTGTGTCATACTGACTGATACAACTCCCTAGGCAGAAAAAAATAAGAGACAAGGTCAATTAGGATGAAAAAGAAAGCTGAAAATGCTTACACATCTTGGAAACAAACAGTTTGGAATTTTTCCACTGCTAAGCTCAGCTGAACTGATCATCATTGGCAATTTCTGATTCAAAATGTAAAGTCTTTGCTTGTATTGATAATTCCATATTTGGATAAACCTGCAAGCAGAGTATTATTTGTAAGTAGCAGAGCTTTGCCCTTTTTAATGTTTCATGCATGTATTTTAGCTTAGAGTTCATACTTTCTCTTCAGCAGCAGAAAGGATATGTTTCTATGATACTTATATGTATTTTAAAAAAAAACATAAAAAGGCTTGTAGAAGAAATACGGTGCAGTGCAACTTAGCAATGATTTTAAACCTGGTGCTTCAGTCAGCAACCAAATACCAAAAATCTGTCAGACAAAGGAGGAATCACAACTTTTGCCTGAGGTTAAGTGGGCCAACCATCTGGTTTTAAATATAGCAAGACAATAAAATTTGCTGCTTACACTATTATGCAAGCAAAAGCAGCTGTGGGAGAAAATACAGGAAGAATATTTGTGACAGAGACTAACATGGTTGTACAGTGTAGCTGATGAGTCTTCTGAGAATAAAATCAACGTTCATGCAGAAGCAAGTTCTGACTCTGTCAGTCAGGTTCACTCTAGAGAAAGCCAAGCAACATTCAGAGTACTTGATATTGTCTTTGTCAAAAACAAAAACAAAACCAACATTGAGACTAATAATTGGTTCTTTTGTTTAGTGAAATATTACATGATCATATCTAGTAGCAGCAATAGGCAAAGATATCAGCTTCACTTTCTTTTACTATTGGCATTTTTGTCACATCTCATCAAAGGGAATGTCTTTGCTCCCCTGTCCTCCTGTCATAGCTATCATGCTGGCTCTCTATGATGAGGGTCATACTCTGATCAGTCAATATCTGCTACTGCTACTTCTAGCTGCAGAACAGTATATTGCATCACCTGTCTTCCTGGTAATTAAAGTGGATCCTGCTTGTGACATTTCTACAACGGATTAAAAGATAATGTAAGAAGAAAAGGCTTTTGTTAACCTGCAACTTCATTCAGCTCTTCATCAAGGGAATTATCTCTAGTTCAACTGTTTCACATACAATATAGCAAGAATCATGAGGCTTTAAGGAAACAGAATCAACTGACATGACAACTGGTGGATCACATGCTGAACAGCAAGTCTCCCTAGAGCTGACCAAATGGAAAGAAATCCAGCACAGTATCTCTTCTCCCAGATTTCCCTGTTAAGCCCCTGAATTAAGCAACTTTGTCCACTGAGCCTATTGCCTGCAGCAGCAAATGTCCAGGATTGTTCTCTGACATCTAAGTAACTAATACAGAACAGCCAGTGTCATCTACTAAACATCTAAACCCTTGAAAATAAGATGGCCACAGTAAACAACTATTTCAAATTCCCCTAGTCTTTTTGAATACTGGAAACTGATATGGTTAACAGTTTAAGCAGTAGAGATTTAAATGCATAGGAACACTACCTGGCATCTCTTCACGGATACAGTTAATTACAATAAGAACAATGATTACTTTCAGAAGATAGGAATCAACTGAACTGATCTGGTATACTACAGCTACTAGATATGCACATTGTGAACCAGACATTTTCAGACATGTGGAGTGAGTAAAACTGAGCTGAATATTTTCATAAGTTCTTGGTGCATGCTTGGTTCTCAATACTTTCTGAACACCAGGACCATTACAAGATTCATTACTTTTTCCTCTCTTCCTAATCCCTCCTGTAGTCTTACTGAGCTCAGCATGTAAAAAAATATATGGGCTGAAAGATAAGAATAACAAATAAACCAAAAACTTCACAGATTCATGACCTGTTTATACCTATAGAAGTCCTTCTATGGCTAATGTGCCTGATATGTTTACTGTTCTGGCAGCAACATGCTAACCCCTTCTCATCTCACCCCAGAGGTGTGGGAATTTGCAGAGGTGTTTGCATTCTCAAGGAGTTGGTAGATCTTCAAGGTCCTGGATCAGTTAGTCCTGGATCAACAACCTTTTGTCATTGCATTTCTTCAGATGACCAAAGTCTTCACATGGAGCACTCTGAGAACTACTTTAAAAGAGATTGAAAGTGATAAGTCCCAGTTGGAGAAGGGCCCCTCTGGCAGTCTCAGAAAGTGTTTTTAGTGCCTTGGAAATAAGAAAACATTCTTTCAACCACAAACATTTCCTCTCTGCTTTCCTGTGGTTAATTTGTGAATCACAAAATATCTGGAGTTGGCAGGGACACACAACAGTCATCGAGTCCAACTCTTCAGCTTCCACAAGACATCCCTGAGAATCATACCATGTGCCTGCGAGCATTGTCCAAATGCTTCTTGAACTCTATCAGGCTTGGTGCTGTGACCACTTTGCTGGGGAGCTGTTCCAGTACCCAAACGTTCTCTGGGTGAAGAACCTTTTTCTAATATCTAACCTAAACCTCTGCCGACACAACTCCTGAGAACTTCTCAGGCAAGGCTGCAGTGTACCTAAACCCTAGGTTTAGCTACCACAAATTCCTCCTGGAATCTTAGCCTTAATGCCTGCAGTTGCCTGCTTCATGACATATCTTTGCACAGATTCTCTGGATGTCAGTGGTACTTGCCCCCAGACAGCCTGGCAAACCACAGGTTCAGAGAAAGCTCCATCCTGTACCCCTTCTCAGGTTTGCAGAAGTAAGCCCATAGCAAGTTTTTCTAGAATTAAAAGTAATTATTAATATATTATGTTTATATACAGTAGGAAAACAGAACTGGAAATATCAAGCAATTTTTAGAAGAGCAGAGAAGTCATGGCCTGCTTCTGTTTGGGAGTACCCTTGAACTATCTATTTGCAGTGCATGACTTGCAAATTCCTGATGCAGTATTGACTGATATAATTAAGTAAATTTTGTAGCACTCTCTAATATTTCAGTAACAGCTGAGCTTTCCTGAATTTTCTTAAGTATCCAAAAAAATTACTGAAAGCCTGAATGAATGCAAAATAGCACAAGCATTCCCTATCAGATGGTTACTAACACTGTGACAGATATATTAAGCAGAGATAATTACTGCTTATAATCCAAAAGACAGGAATTTTTTTTGTGCATATGTTTGTTCATGCAATGATTACCATGTATAAGAATGAGCATACAAGGCAATAACAGATTTCTTCCCTTTGGGAACATTTGCGAGTCATATTACAACAAAAAAAAAAAGGAGTTCTTTTTGCACATGTACATAAAAACACCACTTATTATGTAAATTCAGTCTGCTCAGCATTAACTTACCTCTGTTATTGAAAAACACTTCAACAGAAGGCCCCCAGGTACATGCTGCGGGGGTGCAGTTGTATGACTTTCCTATCCTCATGTAAAAAAAAATTAATTAAAATGGAAGTGATCATGAATCAAGTCTATGAACAAATTGTTATCCACACAAACCATCTTAATATAACCTTATTTATGCAGAAAGTCTATCTAATTACCATAGCAAATTGAGATTTCTAGGTTGGCACAAACATTCAAAATAAAGCAGAGTGAATATCTAATTAACATTTAATTGTAGCTACTGGTTACTGTCCATCATTCTCAAGTCTCTGGGTACATAAGCCTCCCTTTTTCTTGTCCAAGCATAAACGTTCCAAAATCTTACAAAAGGGTTTGTTGGGTTTTTTTTAAAGAACACAAAGGAAGGCAAGTTCAGAGAAAAAGAAAAACCCTCTTTGTTCTGCTAATCTGCAATACAGGGACTTCCCAGATATTTGGCTTTAGCTTATCTTTGGAGTGGAGCAGTGCTTTAGAATTTTTAAAGTCTTCTTCCACTGGATTATTCTGTTTCTTCACTAAGATCTCAAAACCAATTTTACCTTTTTACATTTATTTATGAAACACAATGCACTTGTTTACTCTAATTAAAAAACCTTTATACTGTAATATGTGTAAAACAGGAAGCTAGGACTTCATAACAAACCAAACATCATGAAACAGTAACTTAAGCAACTAGGACCACTTCAAAAAATACTAAATTTCACTGACTCTGTCAATTAGGAGGGCTTTATTTTAATTATTATCAAATATTTTCTAAAGTAGAATTTGAAAATAATCTTGGTTTAATATGTTGTAAAATACATTCAGACTGGTTTTATTTAACTCCATCCTTTATTTATTTAACTCCATCCTGGCTAAAACCAGGACATTAATTAATTAGCTCACTATAATTAGTAACATCAGTGGCTGAGCCAAAACTCTTGAGACTAGCCATGAAAAGAAACCTGTGAGGCAAAAGTAGAATTCAAGGTTCTATTCCTAGCAAGATCTTGGCTGGTTAATATTAACAATTCCCAGGTGTGCAGTGTCTTATTTCTTATAAATGTCTAGGTATAGCTGAGCTGCTGAACAGTTACCTCAGGCCTGTATTTCAGGAGGATTCAAAACTTGCATTTTCCACCAGCCTGATCATGCAGATCAGGAACCCTCTACACAGATTTGCAATTAGCACCAAAGGACATGGTTGACCACCACTTCATTTAAAAACAGTGCCAAGACCAAACACATAAACTGAAGGAGGCAGAGGCTTAACCCCCTGCTCTTTGAGAAGATTCGTATCCACAGCCCCATTCCACCAGAAGGAAAGCACAATGCATAAGCCTAGGAGCTGTTTTGAATTAAGGTTTTTTCCATACCCCTCTCATTATGTCCCACTCAGGTACAATTGTTGGCTGATTTCTGGGGTGTGTGTGCGCAAACGGATCTCATGATCCCCAAGCTCATACAAATGGCTGCACTCGGTAAATCAAAAGTCTGTCTAGCACAAGGGCCTTCTTGCCATGGTTGCCACAAACTGATACACTGAGAAAAGTAACACGGAGCATGTTTAAGCATTCTCTCTAATACTTTACCAGCTCCAACTGTTTTTGACATTATAAAATGAATGTAGTCATTTACCACCTTTTAGATTATAACCAGGGCAGTCATTTGTGTGACTCTAGATCACTTATAGAAAAAACTACATAATTTTAAAAAATACAGCTTACAGAGCTAAAACACTTCAAAATAAACCCCCAAGGGCTCATTGGCCTCCTCTTGAATATATGCATTCTCATATGTACATTTCCACACTGCAATGCGAAACGACTGACAAATGGAAGCAAGCAGTAATTACTCCTCTCAATAAAGGAGTAGCTTGAAGTACATTAATAATTACTGAACCATTTAATATTTTACCTCCATCAGGTAAATTATGAGATAGACAAATTGCTAGAATGTCTCCTCTATAATCAAGAAGAATATTATTAGGTGGCAGTGTTTATTATTATCAAAATCTCCTTCATTGAACAGCTACTGTGCTATGACAATTTGTATATTGGTATTGATCACATTTATTATTAACCATGACAACAGTAATACTATTAGTGTTAATCACAGCTATTGTTATGCATTTACATGGTACTTTACAAATAAATACCTCAAACCAGTTTTTTTTCATAAATCCAGCAATATTCAACATAATCATTCCAATCTACTCTAAAGAACTCAAAATCAGATGAAACAAGGCAGAAACCAGGTACAGAATAATAATTTAGATAACAGATGATCTGATGAATTATTGGGGAGAATAGAAAATTAGAGGAAAGTCCTGAGAGAATTTTGAGATTTAATAGAGAACTGGAAGAAAAGAGATAAGCTTCCAAATAAAAATAAATAAATTAATCAAAATTTAAAACAGAAAAAAAAAAAAAACCCCTGATAAAGACAATGGAGAATGATAAAAGCAGCTATACCAAAACAAGAAGAAAAGAAGAAAAAATTACTATGCAGGGATATGAAGGTGATAATTTGCCATGCCATCGAGCCAGAAGGCAATTACTGCTACTGTCAGTGTAAACTCTTAGCCCCAGCAAATACTGGGTACTTTTAGCACATTCATTCCTCAGTGTATTCACTATAATCAGAACACACACAGAGACACACAAGTTGCTGACATGCAGCAGCTTGTAATTGCTGATTACCTGACTTGTATTTTGCACGTATGTCTGACCTTACAGATGTTTCAGATGACCCTTCATATTGCTGGTGACCCAGCAGCATGAACTGTGTGGACATACCCAGTGGGTAATTGATTCATTTAGTTACTATGTGGCTAAGATATCACCTACCAATTTCTCTGCTGTGGACAGAGTCTTAAATCATTTATATAACCAAGGAGCAAACAGCGTTTGTTCAAATAAAACATTTGTTTTTCCCAGTTCAGCACAAGTTTTAGTATATAATTCCTATGCAATTTTTTATTTCTCCCCTATAGAACCACATAAGCGTAAAGCATAAAATATCTAGTTTCTAGTGTCCATTCCACTCCTGCACAAAGCAGTGCAAATTAAGCAAAGTGTCCTCTGTAGAGATCCCTTTGAATTGCAGCCGTGCCTACAGCTTTACACACTGCTCCCAGTTTGGTACCACACACGAGCCTACTGAGCATGCATCTGCTTCTAGAAATGGTGCCTCTGCTAGGTATCTGTCCTGCTTGTTCTTCAAGGCACTGAACAGAGGAGACACCACAGTTCTTCAGGCAATTTCTTCCATACTTTGATATTCTTTCTCTGGGTAATTATTCTTTGTTCATTTTTGCTTAGACTCATCTTTCCAGAATGGCACTCTGTTTTTAAGGCCCCTTCTCCATCACTGAACTTATCTGAATTCTAATCTTCTCCTCCAGCACCTACCTAGGCTTCTATCTTCATTACTGTAATAAGCACTCTCCATATAGTCCACCATCCAGACCTTTAGTAAAATTTTGAACAGAAATAAAACTGGGAAAAAATCATTTCAAAACAGTGTCAATATACTTTTCCATTCTATTTAGATCCATTATGTGTTACACTTCTATTTAATTTTTCCAATTTATTTTACAAGCATCCAGTATGGATGATAAAGAATGCTTCCTTAATAGAGTGTCATGATAGACTGTGTCCAAATATTTCTTATATTTAAAACAGAAGCTATCCATTCCATTTTCCTTATTTGCAGTGCCCATTATGTCAATCTGGAATAATATTAGTTTGATTTGGAAATATCAATTTTCGTCAGATTTTTCATTATCTCTGTTATCTTCCAGATGTCTTGAAATAATTGATGATTTGTCACAGAATTTTTGACAGCTCAAATTTAACTGATCTGGTTGTCATTCTTAACTTCCTCTTTTTTAAACATTGACACTATATTTACTCCATCTCCTTTCTTTCTCCATGACTTCTCATACATTAGTACCAATGATTCTCAATGTGCATCTGCAATTATTTATTTTGTGATAGGATGCATTCTCAAATGACTTCTTTATTCAGTGTTCTACAGCTGGTTATGCTTTAATATTATATGCATCCACAATATTCTCTAGACAGGGAACTATCAAGTTTATACCTAATGAAGACAGTGAAATTATACTGACTGAATAATTGGACTCCTAGACTTCATTTCAATTTTGCAAGCTGACTTTTATCATACATAAAAAGACATTTTGATGTAAAGCAACAAAAAATTATTTTATTACAGCAGCTTAATTGAGTAATGCATGAAAAACATAGGTGATTTACATTCACTAAAAACTGAAAGTACATCCTATAAGAAAAATAAACTGGTTAATTTTTAGCCTCCTATACAATGTCTAGATAAATTGGTCTCTCAACAGTTAGAAATTGTCTGAGAGAAAATAGAAAGCAAGTAATCATCCAAACTCACCACAGAACTGGATAAGTATTTCTAGGGAGTAATTTCATGGTGCTTTGAATTGAAAACTACAGTATCATGAGTAGAGTTCATAAGCAGGCAAGAAGTCCTTTTAAAGTACCATTTTAATGGCATTTAAGAAAACAGGTTTTAAGCACGTTTAATGGAATATTTCAGCTTAATTTTCTTTGCACTGTAGATAGAAATGAAACATCAAAATTGATGAGATCATCAGCTCACTGTACGCTGCCAACATTGCCAGACTTTCGTATCTGTATAAATAAAAGTCAAGAAAAACAGTGATGTTACATGTCTCCACAACTAAGTCTCAAGTGGAAAAAATACCAGTTAGAAGAAACACGCAGTATATTATCTCACTTTGCACGTCACCAGAATTCTCAGGCCTGTCTGAGTCATCTCTCATCTGCTCTACTCACAAGATTCACAATTCAGGTGCAACTTCTTGCAAATTCTTGAAGTGGCATCTAAATAGAATGGTAACACTAGCTTTCAAAATCTACTCTCTTTTAGTTTAAAACCATTACTGCTTGTCCTATCACTACTGACCCTGCTAAAAAGCCTTTCTTATAAGTCCCCTTTAAGTACTGAAAGGCCACAAATAGGTCTTCATGTGGCCTTCTCTTCCCCCCACTGAACAACCCCAATTGTCTCAGCTGTCTTTCATAGGAGATGTTTCATCCCTCTGGCCATTTTTGTGGCCCTCCTTTGGACCTGCTCCAAGAGGCTGATGTCCTGCCTGTGCTAAGGACTCCACGGCTGTATAGAGTATGCCAGGTGGGGTCTCACCAGAGAGGAATAGTATGGCAGAACCACTTCCCTTGACCTGCTAGCCACTGACCTTCTTTTGATGCAGCCCAGGATACAGTTGACTTTCTGGGCTGCAAGTGCACATTGCTGGCTCATGCCCAGCTTTTCACCCATCAATATGACCAAGTATTTCTTGGCAGGGCTACTCTCAATCTATTCATCCCCTTGCCTGTATTGAAACCATAGTTTGCTCAACCCAGGTGCAAGACTTTGCACTTGGCTTTGATGAATTTCAGAAGGTTCCCATGGGCTCACTTCTCAAGTTTGTCTAGGTCTCAACCAGGTCCTGTCTTTTATATGCAGTAGAATATGTCCAAAAATACAAATGCAAGTGTAGGAATTTTAGAAGATGAATACTCATTTCAGGAGGTACTCTGAACTCCATAAGCTGTAAGCTTTTATTTATTTCTAAGGTCATCCACCCCTGACACTGTAGAGATCTTGACTGAGTTATAAATTCACAAGGGTTGTGCACTTATGATCCATGTAGTTCTTCTATAAGGAGTTATCATGAGCTATTGCAACTCCTGAACTAGCAATATAGGGAAATAACAATAAATGTTCTCCCAGTTTAAGTTTTTTCCTTTCTTACTGATGCATTTATTGTAAAAACTTTTGAAGATCTCTAGCAGTGAGCTAATATGCCCCCCCTTATGCCCCATCAAAATCTCTATACTATATCTACACAATTCAACTTCTTTAACTCTCACACAACAATTTTGCCTGAACTGTGACAGTGTCACGGCTGAAGACTCAAATGAGTCAGAAAAGATACATTCCTTTGTCAAGGAAAAATAATTCCTACAGTGATATATATGTCACAAAAATGTGCAAAAGTATTGTGTAGTCCTTATATCTCCCCAAATCCAAATGTTAAATTGGTTATAATCACCCTCCAAACACCTTTTGTCCCAGCATGACTTAGTCATTATTTACCAAGCCAACAACAAATAAACACACATGCCTATGTCCTCAGTTCCAAGCCTGAGTGTGAATAAAAATATAGAAGAGTTATTCATCCACATACTACGATTAAGTCACATTAAGCAATGAAATATCACTGTTATTTATTTCTGTGGTGCTTAGGCTTCCGTTATAAACAGTGAAAATAGAGAACTTTCAGAGCTCAGCCTAAGGAAGACATGTTCATTTGCCCAACTGAAAACCTGCCTCAGCTCCACACACTATGTTAATTAGATCCCCCTAAACCATAATATGTAGCTCACATATAGACATCTGCACTTCAGAGACCTTATAGTTGGCAGTCTGAATCTGGAACTGAACCCCACTTTTTGTTCTCTCTAGTTAATTTTTCAAACAAGAATCAAACTCTGATTTGTTGGCACTCTCCTACAGAAAAATGCTATTGTATGTGAGCCAGCTGACATTTAAGCAACAGATAGAGTAGGATTCACCTCACTTAATTTTAAATTTATGTTATTTAGATGTCAACAGATGAGATATTCACCCCAAGCTTTCTTGATATTCTTACAGCACCATTCACTTGATCTGCTTTAGAGAGGCACTTTAGGATGAGATTAATTATGCTATGAAAATACTTTTATTTTTGCATTCACTGTAAGAGCTCAAATCTGGCCACCTATAGTCTGCCAATCACAAATATGAAATGGCAGAGCCATGTTGCAAATATTTCTTCTGTTCCCTGGGAAGCAATGAAGCTTTGGGAGCAAGGTCACATAAAGAATTTATGTCTTTGTTTTTACTGCCCACGGAAGAGTTAATTGTAGTATCACTGTCTGTTTCACAGTGGTAAGTAACTAATTTGAAGCTCTTTATGGATTTAACCTAGGAGAAAAAGTGGGATCAAGTCTGGATTTCCCTACCAGTGCTTAAGCATAAACCAAGTGAACTAGTACTGTCAAATATTGAATAAGAAATGGTTAGACATGTTCTGTGTCCTTGATGAGAGCTTTCACCCACTGTCCTTTAGTTCAGTGGCCAAGAAACCTGAAGTTAAATCCCTTCAATTTAAAGTATTGGAGGATAAACCTAACTAGGGAAGGGCAGTACTCTCCTAGATTTAAAACAAAAACACACAAAAAAACCCCATCAAGACAAAGCAGAACAAAAAAACAAACCCCAAAAAACAAAAACAACAACAGCAAACTCACAGTCAAGAAATCTTAACACAGGCAACTCAGCACCTTGGAGCTGCTAAGGAGACTTACAGAAGCTTACTCCAAAGTAAGAGCTGTCACCTTGTCTGTAGTCAGCTCTGAGCATCATATAACTGTGTGTGCTACATCTTGAGGAGAAAAATGCACCAATGAAAAATATTATTGCTTCCAAGTCTCACAACTACTTTATAACAGAAAATCATAGAGAAAAAAAGCCTCCTTGAAAGCTACAGTGCAGAGAGAAATTCAAGAGTCAGGCAGGCACAGTTCCAACAAGGAGAGGCCCGAAAGATATCATCTGGAAAGCTGATCAGGTACATGCCTAGGAGTAGGAAGGCTGTTGAACCCTACTTTCTGCTGTGCCTGCATTGCGGTGGGCATAGTCGATAACAGGCATCAAAGACAAACTTCACAGCATCCTGACTCTGTTCCTAGGCCAAGTCCCAAAAGTGGATCATAGCAAAGCCTGGAGGCAATTCTGGCAACAAGTTGAAAATTATCCCAACAGGCTGCCACCAGCTGGGTACTGCCAGCCTATACAGCATGCTATTACTTTTTCTTCTCCATCTTTGATGTGCACCTTGTGCTGAGTACTGCAGGAAGGAACAGGCTTATTTAGCAGTGTCTGAGTTGCAGCCAGAGCTTTTGTAGGGAAGAAAAATAGAGGAAGCATGACATAAGTACTGCCACAATTCACCATGTATGGTGGACAGCCATGGCACTGAATGCACATTTGATGCTTTTTACTTGAAAAGTATAACAAGATGTCTATATTCCCAGTACACATGTGATCAAATCGTACTTTGCCATACACCTTATGTCCTTGATATGTCTTTGTCTTTTATGTCTGATTCTTGTTATAGGATGAGGCATGTCCAATATATCATTTTAAAACACTTAATGCATTGTGAGAGGCAGGAAAAAAATTTGGGCTAAGATATATGTTGCGGAAGAAAATGCAGAGATCTGTGAATAAGTGTTATTTTTTGACCCACATCTTACACCTCCCTTTCAGCAACAGTTCTAGGACCTGAAACAGTGCCAGTGGGTATAGATTAATTTTAAAAGATAACATTTGATAATGAAAGAGAAAAATAACTACCCTTAATATGCTACTCTAGGATCTCAAGTAAAAACTTACTCCATGCATATTTTCTTCCCAGCCAATGCAACTGGTTTGATTTTTTGCTTTTCTGAACAAAAGCAGGAAATTGGATCTGAAAGATTCCTAGGCCACTGTCTTACAAATATGTGGTCTCCTCAGCAAATACCATCATATTTACTAAGCTACAGGCTTGAGTTTGGCTCTGGATTGATCCAGCCTTTAATCATGACTTGATTATTTATTTACTCCATTCTGGAAAAACAATAAATAACTGCTTTTGCAAGAACAGCAAAGCAATCACAAATGATTGAGACAACTTCCTTTTAAATATATTTTAATTTACATTTGAAATATTTTTACAGAAGTATATTCACATGCATTAATAACAGCACAATTTTAGGTCTGATATGTTAGATCAATAATGGATTTACTGATGTTTACAAGGATAAATTAATCACGTTTCTATTTTACCTGGGCAAATGATTCAGGCACATGATCCTTAGTATATTTCCATTCTAATATGTATTTAGTTATGTCTTTGAACTCAGGCATTAGTGTCAGAAAAATATAGCTCAAAGTGACCATACCTCTCAAGCCAAAGACATGTAACATTGCTTATTAATGTCAGAAGGCTGTCTGCTCATTTTAGGTTTATTAAAGTAGAAAGAAGATTGGCTAATACAGATCTTCTTTTTTAGTGTCTTGAGATAATAGCCACATGTTTTGAAGACAAAGTGGGACATCACTTTCTTTTGTCAGTATAGATCACAGTGACTTATATGAGGTTTCCCCTGAGAATAATTATTCACAAAAAAAATCCTTGTTATAGCTTTCTGGAAAATCTAGTTCAATCTTCTGGAGCCCTTTTTCTCTGTAGTATGTATTCACCTCACTTGATATAAAACAGTATTTCTCAAGAGTACCCTATAGGAACTATTTGGCCCACTAACACTTTACAAGAACTTTAAAAGGATACTGCAAATAACAGATGAAATTCTGTCATGATAATTGCAAAATTATGCTCATGCCGGATAAGCAATCCTAAATTGCATGCAGTGTGATGAGTTCTGAACTAATTAATTACCACTAAGGAAAAAAATCTTTGCACTATAATGGATAATCTAAGAAAATTATCAGTAGATATCAGACAGGAAAGCAAAATGCTAAAAATTATTGGGAAACTAATAGATAACATAACAGAGGACAAAGCTATTTCACCATCTGATTCTGTTGTGCACCTGCATCTTGCAAATCATATGTAGTTCTGGTTCCCACATCTCAAAAAGGGACATAGTAACACTAGAAGGTTCATGAAGGAAGCTAGAAAACTTTGACAAAGACAGTTGTAGTGGGTTGCACCAGCCAGCAGCTAAGCACCCACCAGGTCTCCCACTCACCACACCCAGCAGGATGAGGGAGAAAATCAGAGCAGAAAAACTGAGAAAGCATGAACCAAGATAAAGACAGTTTAATAAGTGAAGCAAATCTGCACACACAAACAGGCATTTACTTAATGGTTACTCGAAAAGACAAGCACCATAACCATGAACTCATTCACTCCCCAAGTTTTTCTCACTCACCATGATGCCGTGTGATACCTTTGTTGAGTTGGAGTCAGCTGTTCCAGCCATGTCCCCTCCCACACACCCCCATTCTCCTCGCTGATGAGGTGGGATGAGAGGTGTCTAAGTGCTGCTCATTGATAGCTAAAACATCCCTGTGTTATCAACACTATTTAGATCACAAATCCAAAACACTGCACCATGCACTCTACTATGGAGAAAATTATCTCTAGCCCAGACAGATCCAATAAAAAAAGTTTTCATTGTAAGAAATGAAAAAATAAACTAGGCCACCAATTTAATGATCAAGAAGATGATTCAAAATAAATAAAAGAGGAATGCTTCCATATAGCATGTATATAATATATTGAATTAGTTGCCACAAGTTGATGCAGGTTCCAAAATTTACATCTATTCACAAAAGAATTTTAAAAAAAAGAAAGAAAGAAAGAAGAAATATAAGTACAACAGTAGTCAGTAAATACAAAAGTAACTTGACCAGAATGTACAGATTTCCCTGTACTTGCAAATCTGCACAGGCAAAGGCAGTATACCTGGGAAGAACTCTCACATAATCTTCATATTCATATTGGTTTTTGACTAATGTGAATCGAAGCCTCTTCACACTTTTGAATACTGAAGACTTCAGTTTCCTTTAAAAATAAGAAGGAAGAATAATTTTTAATAAACTGTGATATATCCATTGCAATGGCCTTTTAAAAGAGGTGGGGGTGTTTTCTTTCTCATCTATTTAGCCAATTAGTCAGCAAACAGATCCAGAGACATGAGAAAATGCATTTATGGCATTCCACTTCTATCTTATTTTTCTTCCTCTACCTCCCTTTCTCTGTGAAGTATCAATTTGCTATAATTTCCAGATAGTTACATAGTTACCTGGAGCTAATTGGAATTATACTCTCGCCAAGCCCAGATGAGAAAGGGCATGAGTTCCCTTTGTAGAAGCATATGACATTCATGCAGTGGTCTGCAAATAACATTGCAAAGTTCGAAGTGGAAAAATATCTTAAATTTCTTTCTGATCTGGTGACTTCAGCAGTTACATGTAACAGGGAAAACATAAACAGTAAAGGTCTTGGTCCCATAAAAGTCAATGCTAATTAATTCATGGAAGTCCTATGACCTATACTACCCAGGACATCAAACAGTGACTTCTGACCTTAAAATATTTGAAGAAGTTCATGGCCTTTTTTTATTTTTAGAAATTAAATTGATGTGATTGTTTTGTCTCATACTCTGTTTCACCATAGATCTAATTACAGCTACACTCCCTTAATACAGTTCATAGATTCCTTATTGACTGAATTTTTAGCTGCCTGAAGTCCATCTATATTGACCTTGTAACCGATGGTACAGATTGAACCCTGATTACTAGGACAAGTTTGGGCACTGGCTCATATCAAGGCTCTTTGTATAATGCAATCTCCTGCAACAAACTACTCTTTCTTCCATATCCAGACTCCTACTGCTCAGTTCACTGCTTGGAATCCATGACTAAATTAACACATGCACTGTGCAGATTAGCAGAGTCATATTTCTGAAGGAAGACAAGAAGCAAACCAATTTGACCGTGTATATGCACCTAGCACAATCCTGTTCCTAGACAAGCCAAGAAGGTCTTACTTATTTCAATTAAAGAAGTAGACTATCTGATCACTGGTGATTGTTTGAGAGATCTTAAAAATACAGACTTTTGAACACTGGTTTAAGCATAGTCTTGAGAAATAATTACCAAAACCCACAGCATATATGTTATTTTTTCAAAACCAATATACTCACTGTGGTTAGCAATCCTGTTCCATGCAAAAATATGCTCATATTCCACAAATAAACATTGAGAAACACATCTCTTCTATTAGATTCAGCATACAAGCCCAAAAAACTAATCACCTCAGTTGTCTCACATCTCCAGATTGGCCATAGAATATATTATTTCCTCTCATAAGACAAGGTGTAATACCCTTAAACTGAAAGAAGGTAGGTTTATCTTAGATATTAAGAAGAAATCTTTTAGTGTGGGGCTGGTGAGCCACTGGAACAGGTTGCCCAGAGAAGCTGTGGATGCCCAGCCCTTGGAAGTGTTCAGGGCCAAGCTGGATGGGGCTTTGAGCAGCCCAGTCTTGCAGAAGGTGTCCCTGCCTGTGGCAGGTGGGGTTGGAACTAGATAATCTTGAAGGCCTCTTCTAACCCAAACCATACTATGATTCTATGACATTCTAGAAAAACCAAACCAATCATAACAGTTACCTTACCCTCAGTGTAGGAAATATCCTGGGTTTTGTTGCTGTCAAGGAAGTGCTTTCCTAAAACATTAAATATCTTTTAAAATAAGTTGACAGCAAGTGTTGTGAGGAAAACACAGTCTTAATGCAAATAGTGTATCGCTTACTTCATATTTTTAGCTCTTCATATATTAAAATGTTTCACCAGCATTTAGATCTTATCTAGGTCAATGCAAAGTAAATCTTACAGAGTTTATTCACTCTACCTGATAATTTCCAGTTAATATTAATGCTTTGGCATATAGATCCATAGAAATAAAGGCCAAAAGGGACCTGTTAGGTCATTTAAACTGACTGTCTGCATATGACCGGTGATTATATTTGAACTGGTCCTTTTCATAAGTGAACAAAAGCTTACATATGACTACAACTTATCTTCTTGAAAAGTCTTAATCTGAAGCAAATCAAAAATGAAAAATCCAGTTCGTCCTTTGGTGTAATATCCACCTGCTCCCTGTTTCATCAGCTTAATATTAATAAATCAAATAGCTCAAATAGTTGGTTCTTGCTATGCCTTTTTCACCCGTTTGTAAAGTCTTCTATACCAGTCTACTTTACTTCTCTGGGTATTTATGCATTATAACCACAGCAGTTCCTTAGCCTCCTTTTTAAAAAGCCAAATAAGCTAATTTTCTCAACTGTTCCACTGATTTGTATTATATACGTCTCTCCAACTACTTGACACCTTTTTTTGAACTCTCTAGAATTTATCCTGGACCTTTTTGAAAATATGATTTCACTCTTCTAATTAAGGTCTCGGCATGTCAGCCTATATACTACATTATAGGAAAAAAGAGCCGACAAATGAGCTTGAACACCAGTCATCCACCCTGACAGCTAATTCCTTTTCTGTCTGTGCTTTCTACTCCTCCAACCATCCCTTTTCAGGAGAAACCTGCTGTAGAGAAGATCCTAAGCATTATAAATGTGAACTAATCTGTCTAGCTTGACCCCAGGGCACAGGCATAATCACTGGCCCTCTTTAGCTTATCTGCCTCAGACAGAGGGTTTAAATCCACAAATAGAATTTACAAATGTCGAATTCATAATATCCCAGGTTCATTGGCTTTTTATCCCAACTTCATAATGGGAGATCAAACTGAGAATTTTATTTATTGTGATCGCTAGAAGATCTTTGAAGAGGTTATATTAGAAACCTGTCCAATGTGAAGTCCATGGGTTTTAGTAAAGCATTTGTTATTTGAAATGGCTACAGTTACAAGTGTCTGTACCAAGGTACATGCTGATGGAGAGGCCACAGATAAGAATCCAGACTGTCAAATTCCTGTGTTCTATGCACCATTTTCTGCTCTGGAAGTTGATTCTGCAAAGTTTATACGTGGCACTTTTTATTTCCTTTCTAATTCGTGATGGAATTGGACACTGATCCTATTAATAACATCAATGAAGCAATTAAAACAGTTCCTTTCAATGATCTTTCCCCACTGATTACAGTTGTATTAAGCCTCAGAATGCACATAATGTGTATTTTGGTGATTCTGGATAATGATGTTTATTTAATCAGCATGCCAATAATAGCAAGTTAAGTTATACCCAGCTCTATCTACATTCCATCTATGTAGCTACAAATTTCAATCAAATATTTTCACCTGTTGGAACACAAAATAACAAGATCTAATTTCTATGGCATCTTGTGGGACTGGCATTAATAGCTGTTTTCCCTCTTTAATGCCTTATTAATTTTTTCATCAGTTATTCTGTCCCACAACTGTCCCATACAGGTATTTCACATGAAAATAAAGCTCATGATCTTCTCTCCTTTACAGCCAACAGTCCTGACCAGCAGATTATTGCTACGCTTTTCATCATAGGGTTATTATCTTTTGCACAGCTTCAGTGTGATGGGTGGAAAGTACCTGTAGCCTCCCATTTGAAAGGCAGAAGCAGTTGATATGATCCCCTCAGGTACTATGGAGAAATGAGTCAGTGTTCTTTACCTTGATATGTGTTACCACAACATATATTTGTTAGAGCATCAGAATGCTTCTGTTTCTGCCATCAAAAAGCTAGGGTTTTAAAAGAAAATTATGAGCTTTGTGTCATCCTCATCTACCTGTGGCTTTTCAGTGGACAAAATTATCTTTCTGCAATGGTACTGAGATAAGCAGCAGGTGGCATTTGGGTATTGTCCTTGTGCACTGTGTTTAGTGGTTCTCTCAGGACAGCTCTCCCATTAGCAAGCTGACTTCAGGCTACAACCTGTTCAAGGCCCTAGCTGTGTGGATTTCTTTCCAAAGGGCCTCAGAGAATGTGCACAGGGAGATGTGTTATTATGGGATGTAGGACCATGTCCATAACAGCTAGGCATTCCAGACATAAGCTTGAAGACCCACAGCCCTGTCCTGGATCTTGCACAGTTAGCCTTTGAAGTTCTGCCCTTTTGCAAAAATAGGATGCACACATTTAAAGCTATGTTTGGACAAGGAAAAATTCAGACCTGAAGGTATTCTGTATCATCCTGACAAGTCAGTGCCTCCACTAATGTTTTCTCTTCCAGCCCTTTCAAGCAAAATTAGCTAATTCAGCAAAAGTTCAGTTTTGGCAGTACGACTGTTTGTATAATGGACGTTTCTGCTGTCAGCTGAAGATCACATCCTTGATGATGATCACTATGCTGGCAGATGCTTTTATAACAGACACAGAATAAATTGCATTCGCTGTGAAGTGTTTTGACAAGCGTAAATAGTCTGGGCCTAAATGTCTGTATTGCAATTGAAAGAGTACTTGAGCTTGAAAAACATTTGAATGTTATCAAAAATATTACCTGGCATCTCATGACTGAGTGTTTAGTTTAACTCCAACCAGCAACTAGGTGCCACACAACTGACTGCCCCTCTCCTTCTGCATCAGGATGGGGGAGAGAATGCAAAAAGTAAAAGTGAGATGAAGACAGTTCAATTGGTAAAGCAAAGCTGGGTGCACAAGTAAGACAAGGAATTCAGTCACCACTTCCCATGGGCAAGCAGGTGTCCAGCTGTCTCCATGAGTGCAGTGACTTGGGAAGACAAATGCCATCACCCTGAACGTCCCCCCACCCCATCCTCCTTCTTCCCTCAGCTTTATATGCTGAGCATGATATCATATAGTATGGGACATCTCTTTGGTCAGTTGGGGTCAGCTGTCCCATCTATGTCCCTCCCAACTCCTTGCACAGCCCCAGCACTGGTCAGGCAGGGTGAGAAAGAGAACAGACCTTGACTCTCTGTAAGCATTGTTCAGCAGCAACAAAAACATCCCTGTTATATCAACACGATTTTGATCACAAATCCAAATCATAGCCCCACACTAGCTACTATGAAGAAAACTAACTCTACGTCAGCCAAAATCAACACACAGAGTAAACAATGAAAAACTTCTAAAGTTATATTTTCATTTTAATGACTTGTTAGAATATTTCAATTGATTTTTGTTGATTGATTTTCAGCCTTAGCTCAACAGACCCTCCTACCTGGGTGAAAATTCAGGGTTTCATTTATCTACTTCCTCGCAGCACTTGATGCTGATTCTGCTGGTAATTTAGAGCTGGGCAAAATGTAAGTAAAAACATAGACACAACACTTGCCATTTGCACCTGCCTTAGCTACCATAAATAACACTGTCAAAAGGAAAACAATAAAGAATCCCAAGCACCATGTCCTTTCTTTCTGAATGGCAGAATAAACACGTTGTGTCTTAAATGTTTTTCTAAATTTGGGAAATCTTCTGTTCATTCTAATTACTCCAAAACTCCCTGGAGTCAAACATCATGAGTCCCACAGAATTTTGTAATTTCACATAACACAGAAATTATTGACTGCTTTTTCCTCAAGGAGGTTCTTCTAACCTCACTTTTTATTACCATTTGATCTTGGATATTTAATGGACCTAGAATGTGTTACACAAGGAGGAACAGACCTTTAAGATAACAGTTGCTTTACTGATTCTGCAAAAGCAAAGGAGCAAAGAACATGACTTATCACGTAGACCCAGAAGACAATATAAACACAAGATCACATCGTGCTCTTTACTACTAGAAAAAGCTGTAGGCAAGCATCTGGGAGACATTAAGGGATAAACACTTTATTAGTGTATATTGCTGTGTATACATTCCATGGCCTTACCACTTTATGATGTTATCAAACAAAATATCACAAGCAGAGCAGGGCAAAGCTAGTTTGGTACTTGGCCAGAAGAACTCAAAGGAGCCCATAGCTACTGTGGGAAGTGATGTTAGCAATTCACGGCATGGCATTTTTCTTTGAGAAAGCATCCAAATGTAATAAAAGGGGTGACTGCTTGCAAATTGTCATCACTGTATGAAGGAAAAATTGGTTTATGTGAACTTATTCAAAGCACAAGGTTTATCTTAGCACCAGCTTTGCTAATTATTTTCTGCCTATGCAAATTTTCATGGCTTTTCAAGCAGGCATCAGTTCACATCAGTTCTGAACAAATTGTTCATGTGTGGTAGGATCAAATTAATAAAGAAATGTAAAAAAAATTAATGGCAATGATTTTTTGTGAGCTGAATTTATGAAATATTTTGCTGATGCACAGTGAAATCCCTTTCAATAGTAATAGAATAAAGAATATTTGAGTGGCAGGTTACCTTCTACAAAACTTCTGATCACATGAAGGAAAAATGAGCCAATAGGTAGTTTATTCTGATTCAGTATTGTAATATTTTTCACTATTTTTTTTAATAGCTAAATTTTCTTCAATCAAAAACATTCTGCTGGATCATCTAGAAATTTTGGGGGACAGAGTTTGGTTTTACTGAAAAATGACAACAGTCTTTTTTTTCCCCAAAAAAATGATAGATTTAGAGATACTGATATGATGTTTTCAGTCTTTTGCACAGTTACCCAAGAAACAAAGTATTCAGCTAGTATATGCAAGATCAATGTTAAAGATCTTTCCTTGCTTCTTGATGTCTGGACCCACTGTTTAAATAAACGCTTTTATTCTTGCTTTTTGAAACATTCTGCAAAGGGCTATGGTCAATTTCTTGCATGTACAAAATGAAATTTTGTCAGTACTATTTACATGTAGCCAGGAGCAGGAAAATGAATGGAATACTCATTCTGATAGCAGAATGTCTAGTCTAAGAGCCACTTGTTGAGAGATCTCACTTGACATCTTGTCACAGAAGTAAATAGAGGAACCTCCACACAGAAATTCAACCCACTTTTAAGTAGAAATGGGATGCAGTTCATCCTCCTAGACTTAACTGTGTATGATGAAAATACAGGGTACAGTACACTTACAATTCATTCTCTAATCAGGTATATCAACATATGAACTAGGAACTTAAGTTTCCATTTCAGTAAAAGCAAATTATAATCAATATAGAAAATGAAACTATAGTGTGGTTCAGAGCTAATTAGACAAACACCTTGATTTTGCATTGTTTTAAAATACATCTCCAATATAATAAAATCAAAATGTAAATAAAAATATATTCTATCTGAAATCTGTTAAACTTTGCATTTTATTAAAAAAGAAAAAGAGAATTATTTTTGCTTCCAATCAGACTAATTCTTTGATTTCAAAACTAAAAATCAATTACTTATCAACCACTATTGCTGGCAGCCATTTATCTTCCAAGATCTCCCATTAGCATGTTATTTGCACCAATTCATTCAAAAGACTGCTGTGCTTCAGTTTCAAGATCAACTGTGAACCAACGGTCATTTAGATGAAACTCTTGCAGTTCTTTAACGTTTCATTGCTAATTGCTATGGATTCACTTTTTACAATTGACAAAAGAATACAGATGAAACCTTGCAATGAGTTTCTTCTACCTTTAACTTTCTTCCTGAGACTGTAAGAAATGAGGCTAATTTGATACATTGCTTTGTATGGTTAGTGGAAGTAAACAGCAGCTTTCTAAGGCATATTGTGTTGGATTTGAGCTGCATTTGGATTCTGATTTTTTTAATCATTTACTAACTGACACATTAGCAAAAAAAA
>NW_008665197.1:15927-22401 GCF_000695815.1 Acanthisitta chloris | reverse complement strand
AGTGTCTTAATGCCATGTTGTCTGCCAAATACAAGAAAGATGAATCAGAGCTTCCTCATTATATGGCATTTCCTTATAACTGTTAAATGAAATAAACAGTCTGTTTAAAAGCAATATTACAGAACAAATCTCAGCCATGCTGAGCAATATGTTGATCTTACTGAGCACATTTCAAGTCATATTACTTGTGGTTCTGTTAAAGACAATAACATCTGAGTCTGATGATATCTTTTATGTCAGTGTTATCAAAAAGAATCCCTTAGCACACTTTGATTATACGGTAGCTGAGCAGTCCATTGGTAATAGGTTTAACTGTGCCTTTTGACAGTCTTATGTAACCATCTTGTTTGATCAGGACATATTCCCAAACTAAATAAATTTATAGAAAGGCCTTTTCTCCTCTTCCCAGCTTGTTTACTTTCATTTAATCACAGTTTCCTTCTCAAATTCATTTTTCTGTCTTTAGGATGCTTGTCATTTTTGTTAATACTCAGTAAACATCTTAGTGCTTTTATTCAGTTTCTTTTTACAGACACTGTCATTCAGTACATTCAAAGTTCTGTTTTGTGTGTTTTAATAACTTACTTTCATTCTAATATTAAAATTCTTAATACTAGTAATCCATACAATGTAGTTCTCTTCATACAGTGGTTTTTATTTGTATTATCTCAGCATAAGTTGTTATTGTAGGGCTTAGACTTGTGTATTATGTGATGACAGACTAATTTATTGTTCTTTTTATGACTTGTTGACAAATCCTATTTCCACTTCATCACAGATGAATGCAAATAACTTGGCCTTAATGCTTTGAAAACAAAATCATTACAGGTTGGTAATCCATTTGCCCTGGAAAACTAGTTTTTTAAACTTTTTTTTAAAGAGAAAAAAATCAACAAAAAAAAAAAACACAAACAGATCAGAGCATTTCAAGTTAGAATGCTTATATAAAACTGAAAGATTTGATTTGTTTTGTTGCCTTCAAGATCTGCTGCACTGTAATATTGTATTTAGGAAATTCAGTACTTTCTTCAATATAAGTGAAATTTGAGTTATGAGTTTCATTTGACAATTTACAGAGAGCATTCCAGTCAAATCCAGTTTACTGTTTATCAGGTATACCAGTGATATTAATAGTGGCCTGGGAAATGTGTTGAAAAGAAGGAGGTAGTAAAAAATGCACTTATTTGTGGAGGAATTATGTATCAGATTTACAATTGGCATCATCACACCATTAACTAACTTATTGTAAAATAGCTGTCTGGTTTTTTAATCATTAGGAATGTTTGAGATGAATCATACTCTGGCAGAGTTTATCCTCTTCCTTTGGATGCAGAGAATCAAAGAGTAATAATACTCCCATCTAGCTGTTAGGTATTCAAAAGTGCTTGAGATGAGCACAGCTTTAGTAAACTTTCTCTAGACTAGAAAAAAAAGAATCAAAACCTGTGCCATTGTTTTTATCTTTCTTTTTTTCACTTTTCCTTAAAAAACATTGACCATACTTCTTTCATTTTACAAGTGCTACACTACAGAAGAGTTCATTATCTGCTGACTATACTTGTCAACTCTTTGCAGGAAGATTTATCTCACCCAACCTTTGCTGTCTAAACAGTATAATCTGGTATAAGTGAACATTTAAGCAATAGAGAAGAGACAGGTATATTCAGACTATGATTCATCTCTATGATAAGCAGAACAGACATGTCTACCCACATGCTAGAGAAAACACCTTATGTAGATGAATTCCTGACTTAGAAATGACTTTAAACCTCAGTGATCACATCATGGCTGTATCTTTATCACCTATGTCTACAGAGCATATGTACTCATCAGGTATATTTATTTTACTTTCCTACAAAAAAACCATTTCTGGGGCAAAAGAACAAACCCTCCAAAACCCCAATATGCCATTGCTGTAAAGACATAAAGAGAATATTTTTTTGCTGATGAGCAGCTTAAACTTTTCATATCATCACATTCATTTAAAATTACAAAGATTTAAAATATAAGCCACCCATATCAAGATTTCTGATGGCTGCTGCCTGTTTTTACAAGGATTGTGTTAGACTTTGTGTGGGAGAGAGAGCTACACATTTTTTCTGCTGAGTAAAATGAATAGGAATGATAGATACAAGCACATCTGCCTACTCCAAAGTCTCTTTAATACAAAGGAGACAGACTTGTTTAAGACTCACTTTTAAGCATTTTTCAAAAGTGTGCCCTTAAATAATGAGAGACTCTTTCAGTGTTATGTATTTAAGGCCAAATTTGCAAACATGTACTTAAGTGTATCTTAATAGCTTGCAGCTGACAGTGCCAGTTTCCACCTGGAATTTGGTTACTGGAGTTTTGTATCTCGTTGTTTATGCAACTGAGAGGTTTTGTTAAGCAATAGAAGCTTCTGCAGCTTTCAGTGCATAACACTGATTTTGCAGCAGTGACCCTTGCAATTCCTCTGACTTTTAAAAGATTCTTTCTCAGAGTATCACAGAATGACAGGCCTTCATCAGAGTCTGTCATCCCTCTAGACATCTCTATGCTATGATAAATCACATTACTTTTTGGTGGTATGATGTTACTTTGGATTCTTGGTTTTATATTAGGACAAGCAATTAAAACTACTGGTAGACATAGGGTTAACATCAGAGGCAAAGAGACATACACTGTGAAAGCAGGACTAACAGCTCCACATGCCAAGTGCTATAAATCACTTTCTACCTGTTCCTGTCGCATCCTTTTTGACTTTATTAAAAATAAAATAAAAAAAGCTTCACCTCTTTTCCCACTTAGGGATTTTTCTTTCCCAAACCCATCACATTCATGAACAACTCAGTCAAGACTTCTAGTTACAAAAGACACACACTACTGTAGCCAAAAAAATTACTGCAATGACAGATTAATGCCAAGAAACTTGTGTGCATTTAAAAAACCTCACAGTTGTTGAGCTCTCTCTGTTTTTTTCCATTCATACCACAGAGACTCCCATTTTTGATCCTGAAGCTTAGAGGATTTAAGGTAACAAGGGAAAATCCCTTATCTTTCTGCCTCTGACTTTCATTATTTAAGATAATGGAACTATTTCTTCCACAGAGGTTCCTATCTATAGTTCAGCTCTTGCTAACGGTGCCTGCTGCAGTATCTTCTACAGGATTTTAAAGAAGATACTTAACAACCTTATCTAAGTACACTAGTCTGCAGCCCAAAACATCTGAAAAATTATTGGCAGCTACTGAAGTTATTTACACCAATTATTCTGAGCTTGATGTCATCGAAATTTCTAAATCTTAAAGCCAGAAACCTGCTAACTCAGGCTCTCCCTGAAGCCAGCCAGTTGCACCTAACGTGCAAATATGCACAGAAATACAATGAAGAACTGGAACAGAAGGGGAAATTTTACTCATTCCCCTGAAATGATATGCCATGCTATGTGGCACTCAAGTACTCAGTGATAACCTTTAAATCATGAAACATTCTGGAAGAATAGCTCAAAATATTAGCTAGTTGCAAGCTGTTAACAGTTTCTGGAGGGTCAGCCTTGATAATAAAGTGACTTTGAAACACACAGTTCTGTGAGAACTAAAGAGTGAATCCTGGTTACTATGTATGACAGTAGAAGATATCAATAGGATCAAATTTTCAGACTTGAAATAAACAAATAAATATATTTCAAGGCAAACCAACCAGCAGATTCACACAATAAATACGCAAGATGTGTCTTCCAAAACTGAAGCATGAGCTTTATTTCTTAGAAAGTTTAGTAATTAAAAATAAGCAAAAACTCAAACCCAAAACCAAACAAACTAACAACAAAAAAACCAACCAACCAAAAGAACCCCCTCAAAGTAACACCTTCCAGTGAAAATATAGTAAACTTGTCATGCAAGACACTGGCAGTGATTAAATTTGTGGTATTTAATGAAGAGAGGAGAATGGTAGAGAAATGTGAATTGACTTTGATGATGACTTAGAATTCAAAGCATAGATAAAGATTCTTTCATTTTTAAACCAGAAATGACTAGAGAATGGTTACCTATAATCAGCATGGATAGTGCTTATTTGTTCCAGAAAGTTTCCTCTTGTTTCTGCCATACCTGTACAGTTTTGGCAAAGAGTTTTACATAACAATTATACTTTGAAAAGAATGATTTTGAAACATCATTTCTATTCAATAATAAAGCAGAAATTTCTATTAAAACTGTAAAAAACAGATTTAATAAACCATCAGCTAAGCATAATTCTGTATGTCAAATTTCAAATACGTTCAATAATTTTCTCTATTTAAAAAAGAAAGTAGCAAAATTTTTCTTTCATTCTTCTTTTCCTGGAAGTGCTAATTATACTTTGTATTAGCAGTTTTGAAAACATCAGCTGGAAGCTCCTGGGAACACTTGTCAAAGAGATTTGCAAGAAGTTTTGTAATACTGCGTAATTTTTTTACCTCTTCAGAGTGAAGTGCAACTTGGCCAGCAAAATACTAAAATTGAACTTGCATGTGCATGTTGTGAGCTTCTTCCTCACAATGGCTCAATTTTTCACCTACTGGCTAGAAAACATTTGTCATTTTCATTTCAAAAGATAGGTGACACTCAACAAATTTTTATTGCCCACTAGATTAGATGAACTCCATACTACTATACTTTGTTGGGTATTTATTTTTTTCACATAGTAAATATATCTTAGAAGTCCAACTTTTCTGTAAGGCACTTACTGACAGAACATGTTTTTCAGGTTTTCTGCCTTAGTCCCTGTACAAAAAGCCAGGAAGAGCAACTACATTGTCTGACCACCCAATAAACAGTATCTTGTACTTCACTAAAGATAATCTAAACCAACCACACAAAAGATTTCAGTAAATAGATTTTATTGGAGGGAAAAAAGAGAAAGTGCAATGATGTGACACCTGGGAAAATATGCATATTCTCTGAAAAGCAAAATACCTTTCAGCATACAGGGGGAATACTCCCAAATGAACCCTTCTCCTTTAGCATATGTACCTGCTTTAGTAATGAGTCGTTGCTGAATCTCAGATTCTCATGAGCTCAAATGGCAGTGTGTTAATGACATTAAAAACAATATACACTGGGTTAAGAGGTTCTGCTCAGGCCTGCTCAATTCCATTTTGTTATACTGCCTGTTCTGAGTTTCTGAAATAACTGAGTAACTTGCCTGTGTTTGTTGTATGTCAGCTGCATCTGTGTGATTAGCAAGGAAATATCTCACCATCTATGCTTGCCACTAGCTGCTGATATCAGCTGCTTTCTGTGCCTTTCTTTCTCCTGATCAGTTTCCCCACCAGCTGGGAGTGTTGGCCAGGCCTAATGAACCCAACTACATGCCCACCTTCAGAATGTTTTGTTTCTTAACAGCAGGACAGCAGTGAAGGGGGACTACAAGCAGCAACAAATCTTTCCAAGCTTTCCTTGCCTAAAGTTTCTCACATATGGACCACAAAGCTGTGCCATAAAATTAAGGTATCTGTTTCTACTATTATACATGGGTAGCAGTTGGCTTGCTTGTATTTCTCCAGCATAATTAGAAATCTCACATTTTCTACAACTTTTAAACTAATTGGCTTTAACAGAAATACCTCTAGGTGTCCCGAGACCCATAAATCAGCCTGTTTCACTATGCCCATTGGACCATTCCTGTCTTCCTAGCAGAATTTGAAAGCTCTTACAGGCTTCCATCTCACTGGAGATCAGGGAAAGATCCACCTCTCTCCTCAGACTTCAAGCTGCCAGGTTTACACAGGATAATTCTTGAACTTACTGGGAAAAAAACAAACAAACAAACAAAAATAACAATCCCAGATAGTCATTCAAAACTGGTACTTTCTGTGGAGTGAAATTAATTGGTATCAGCTGATCAGCTGGCTGAAAATAGCCAAGCACCGTCCTGATTCACAATTTAGGATGCATCTCACCATGGAAAAGCACACAGAAGTACTGTTTTGGTGAAAGTTAAGTCATGTGTTGTGAGACAAAGTTTTGTTAGGTAGCTGCTTTTTTCTCACTGCCATCTGAACAGAATAGGCATATGAATCTAAAGGTGAGACAATTTCATTTTACAAAACCAAACTGAAGGCTATCTAAAGCAATATTTAAAATGTGCACAAAATATGAAATCAATGTCTTGCATGAAACACAACTTACCTCAGAAGATGGGTAACCCAGTGACTGAAGCAATGAAGCAATAGAGTATTGCTGAATGGTGGCAAAAGCAGGAGAGTGAACTTTGTCATACAGTGTCATACTGCTTGGATGGCAAAACAGGAAACATCCTTCTCATCTTGCACTGAATCTAGATACTCCATGAACATAGTTGATGTTGGTTTTCTCTTGGCTTATGTGCATTTTTCTCTTACTTTATATTCATTATGTGTACAAAAATATTGTGCATGAAGTTTAGTTTTTTCTCACCCCCTTCCTATATGAACAGCTCTGAACAAATAGATTTTACTGCTTGAAGCTTCGT